>NW_027478506.1:900000-1172556 GCF_051014685.1 Ptiloglossa arizonensis
CGCACACCGTTGTAATCGGGCGAGTTTCGACTTTCAGATGCAATAGGAATTTTTGGGTTAGGTCAATCCGTTCGCGAGATATGGGAGTTTGAAGCCAAGAAATGGTTGAGAAGGCACAAAATTTTTCGCACTTCTGCTGCTCCAATCGCTTAACCAGAATGGCCTAGGGAAAAAATACACATTCCGTTGAAATCGTGCGAGTTTCTACTTTCAGACGCAACAGGAATTTTTGGGTTATGTCAATCCGTTCGCGAGATATGGGAGTTTGAAGCCAAGAAATGTTTGACAAGGCAAACAATTTTTCGCAATTCTGCTGCTCCAAACGCTTAACCAGAATGGCCTAGGGAAAAAATACCCATTCCGTTGAAATCGTGCGAGTTACTACTTTCAGACGCAACAGGAATTTTTGCGTTATGTCAATCCGTTCGCGAGATATGGGAGTTTGAAGCCAAGAAATGTTTGACAAGGCAAACAATTTTTCGCAATTCTGCTGCTCCAAACGCGAAACCAGAATAGCCTAGGGAAGAAGTACACATACCATTGTAATCGGGCGAGTTTCGACTTTCAGATACAATAGGAATTTTTGGGTTATGTCAATCCGTTCGCGAGATATGGGAGTTTGAAGCCAAGAAATGTTTGACAAGGCAAACAATTTTTCGCAATTCTGCTGCTCCAAACGCATAACCAGAATGGCGTAGGGAAAAAATACACCTACCGTTGTAATCGGGCGAGTTTCTACTTTCAGATGCAATAGGAATTTTTGGGTTAGGTCAATCCGTTCGCGAGATATGGGAGTTTGAAGCCAACAAATGGTTGAGAAGAGAACAAATTTTTCGCAATTCTGCTGCTCCAATCGCTTAACCAGAATGGCCTAGGGAAAAAATACGCATACCGTTGTAATCGGGCGAGTATCTACTTTCAGATGCAATAGGAATTTTTGGGTTAGGTCAATCCGTTCGCGAGATATGGGAGTTTGAAGCCAAGAAATGGTTGAGAAGGCACAAAATTTTTCGCACTTCTGCTGCTCCAAACGCTTAACCAGAATGGCCTAGGGAAAAAATGCACATACCGTTGTAATCTGGCGAGTTTCTACTTTCAGATGCAATAGGAATTTTTGGGTTAGGTCAATCCGTTCGCGAGATATGGGAGTTTGAAGCCAACAAATGGTTGAGAAGAGAACAAATTTTTCGTAATTCTGCTGCTCCAAACGCTTAACCAGAATGGCCTAGGGAAAAAATACACATTCCGTTGAAATCGTGCGAGTTTCTAATTTCAGACGCAACAGGAATTTTTGGGTTATGTCAATCCGTTCGCGAGATATGGGAGTTTGAAGCCAAGAAATGTTTGACAAGGCAAACAATTTTTCGCAATTCTGCTGCTCCAAACGCGAAACCAGCATAGCCTAGGGAAAAAGTACACATACCGTTGTAATCGGGCGAGTTTCTACTTTCAGACGCAACAGGAATTTTTGGGTTGGGTCAATCCGTTCGCGAGATATGGGCGTTTGAAGCTAAGAAATGGTTGAGAAGACAACAAATTTTTCGCAATTCTGCTGCTCCAAACGCATAACCAGAATGGCGTAGGGAAAAAATACACCTACCGTTGTAATCGGGCGAGTTTCTACTTTCAGATGCAATAGGAATTTTTGGGTTAGGTCAATCCGTTCGCGAGATATGGGAGTTTGAAGCCAACAAATGGTTGAGAAGAGAACAAATTTTTCGCAATTCTGCTGCTCCAATCGCTTAACCAGAATGGCCTAGGGAAAAAATACGCATACCGTTGTAATCGGGCGAGTATCTACTTTCAGATGCAATAGGAATTTTTGGGTTAGGTCAATCCGTTCGCGAGATATGGGAGTTTGAAGCCAAGAAATGGTTGAGAAGGCACAAAATTTTTCGCACTTCTGCTGCTCCAAACGCTTAACCAGAATGGCCTAGGGAAAAAATGCACATACCGTTGTAATCTGGCGAGTTTCTACTTTCAGATGCAATAGGAATTTTTGGGTTAGGTCAATCCGTTCGCGAGATATGGGAGTTTGAAGCCAACAAATGGTTGAGAAGAGAACAAATTTTTCGTAATTCTGCTGCTCCAAACGCTTAACCAGAATGGCCTAGGGAAAAAATGCACATACCGTTGTAATCTGGCGAGTTTCTACTTTCAGATGCAATAGGAATTTTTGGGTTAGGTCAATCCGTTCGCGAGATATGGGAGTTCGAAGCTAAGAGATGGTTGAGAAGACAACAAATTTTTGGCAATTCTGCTGCTCCAAACGTTTAGCCAGAATGGCATAGGGAAAAAATACACATACCGTTGCAATCGGGCGAATTTCTACTTTCAGACGCAACAGGAATTTTTGTGTTGGGTCAAACCGTACGCGAGATATGGGAGTTTGAAGCCAAGAAATGGTTGAGAAGGCAAAAAATTTTTCGCAATTCTGCTGCTCCAAACGCTTAACCAGAATGGCCTAGGGAAAAAATGCACATACCGTTGTACTCGGGCGAGTTTCTACTTTCAGATGCAATAGGAATTTTTGGGTTAGGTCAATCCGTTCGCGAGATATGGGAGTTTGAAGCTAAGAAATGGTTGACAAGACAACAAATTTTTCGCAATTCTGCTGCTCCAATCGCTTAACCAGAATGGCCTAGGGAAAAAATACGCACACCGTTGTAATCGGGCGAGTTTCGACTTTCAGATGCAATAGGAATTTTTGGGTTAGGTCAATCCGTTCGCGAGATATGGGAGTTTGAAGCCAAGAAATGTTTGACAAGGCAAACAATTTTTCGCAATTCTGCTGCTCCAAACGCGAAACCAGCATAGCCTAGGGAAAAAGTACACATACCGTTGTAATCGGGCGAGTTTCTACTTTCAGACGCAACAGGAATTTTTGGGTTGGGTCAATCCGTTCGCGAGATATGGGAGTTTGAAGCTAAGAAATGGTTGAGAAGACAACAAATTTTTCGCAATTCTGCTGCTCCAAACGCATAACCAGAATGGCGTAGGGAAAAAATACACCTACCGTTGTAATCGGGCGAGTTTCTACTTTCAGATGCAATAGGAATTTTTGGGTTAGGTCAATCCGTTCGCGAGATATGGGAGTTTGAAGCCAAGAAATGTTTGACAAGGCAAACAATTTTTCGCAATTCTGCTGCTCCAAACGCGAAACCAGCATAGCCTAGGGAAAAAGTACACATACCGTTGTAATCGGGCGAGTTTCTACTTTCAGACGCAACAGGAATTTTTGGGTTGGGTCAATCCGTTCGCGAGATATGGGAGTTTGAAGCTAAGAAATGGTTGAGAAGACAACAAATTTTTCGCAATTCTGCTGCTCCAAACGCATAACCAGAATGGCGTAGGGAAAAAATACACCTACCGTTGTAATCGGGCGAGTTTCTACTTTCAGATGCAATAGGAATTTTTGGGTTAGGTCAATCCGTTCGCGAGATATGGGAGTTTGAAGCTAAGAAATGGTTGACAAGGCAAAAAATTTTTCGCAATTCTGCTGCTCCAAACGCGAAACCAGAATGGCCTAGGGAAAAAATACACATTCCGTTGTAATCGTGCGTGTTTCTACTTTCAGATGCAATAGGAATTTTCGGGTTAGGTCAATCCGTTCGCGAGATATGGGAGTTTGAAGCCAACATATGGTTGAGAAGAGAACAAATTTTTCGCAATTCTGCTGCTCCAAACGCTTAACCAGAATGGCCTAGGGAAAAAATGCACATACCGTTGTAATCTGGCGAGTTTCTACTTTCAGATGCAATAGGAATTTTTGGGTTAGGTCAATCCGTTCGCGAGATATGGGAGTTTGAAGCCAACAAATGGTTGAGAAGAGAACAAATTTTTCGCAATTCTGCTGCTCCAAACGCTTAACCAGAATGGCCTAGGGAAAAAATACACATTCCGTTGAAATCGTGCGAGTTTCTACTTTCAGACGCGACAGGAATTTTCGGGTTATGTCAATCCGTTCGCTAGATATGGGAGTTTGAAGCCAAGAAATGGTTAACAAGGCAAACAATTTTTTGCAATTCTGCTGCTCCAAACGCGAAACCAGAATAGCCTAGGGAAAAAGTACACATACCGTTGTAATCGGGCGAGTTTCTACTTTCAGACGCAACAGGAACTTTGGGTTGGGTCAATCCGTTCGCGAGATATGGGAGTTTGAAGCTAAGAAATGGTTGAGAAGACAACAAATTTTTCGCAATTCTGCTGCTCCAAACGCTTAACCAGAATGGCATAGGGAAAAAATACACCTACCGTTGTAATCGGGCGAGTTTCTACTTTCAGATGCAATAGGAATTTTTGGGTTAGGTCAATCCGTTCGCGAGATATGGGAGTTTGAAGCCAACAAATGTTTGACAAGGCAAAAAATTTTTCGCAATTCTGCTGCTCCAAACGCGAAACCAGAATGGCCTAGGGAAAAAATGCACATACCGTTGTAATCTGGCGAGTTTCTACTTTCAGATGCAATAGGAATTTTTGGGTTAGGTCAATCCGTTCGCGAGATATGGGAGTTTGAAGCCAAGAAATGTTTGACAAGGCAAAAAATTTTTCGCAATTCTGCTGCTCCAAACGCTTAACCAGAATGGCCTAGGGAAAAAATACACATACCGTTGTAATCGGGCGAGTTTCTACTTTCAGATGCAATAGGAATTTTTGGGTTAGGTCAATCCGTTCGCGAGATATGGGAGTTTGAAGCTAAGAAATGGTTGAGAAGAGAATAAATTTTTCGCAATTCTGCTGCTCCAAACGCTTAACCAGAATGGCCTAGGGAAAAAATGCACATACCGTTGTAATCTGGCGAGTTTCTACTTTCAGATGCAATAGGAATTTTCGGGTTAGGTCACTCCGTTCGCGAGATATGGGAGTTTGAAGCCAACAAATGGTTGAGAAGAGAACAAATTTTTCGCAATTCTGCTGCTCCAAACGCTTAACCAGAATGGCCTAGGGAAAAAATGCACATTCCGTTGTAATCGTGCGAGTTTCTACTTTCAGATGCAATAGGAATTTTCGGGTTAGGTCACTCCGTTCGCGAGATATGGGAGTTTGAAGCCAACAAATGGTTGAGAAGAGAACAAATTTTTCGCAATTCTGCTGCTCCAAACGCTTAACCAGAATGGCCTAGGGAAAAAATGCATATACCGTTGCAATCTGGCGAGTTTCTACTTTCAGATGCAATAGGAATTTTTGGGTTAGGTCAATCCGTTCGCGAGATATGGGAGTTTGAAGCCAACAAATGGTTGAGAAGAGAACAAATTTTTCGCAATTCTGCTGCTCCAAACGCTTAACCAGAATGGCCTAGGGAAAAAATGCACATACCGTTGTAATCTGGCGAGTTTCTACTTTCAGATGCAATAGGAATTTTTGGGTTGGGTCAATCAGTTCGCGAGATATGGGAGTTTGAAGCCAAGAAATGTTTGACAAGGCAAAAAATTTTTCGCAATTCTGCTGCTCCATACGCTTAACCAGAATGGCCTAGGGAAAAAATGCACATACCGTTGTAATCTGGCGAGTTTCTACTTTCAGATGCAATAGGAATTTTTGCGTTAGGTCAATCCGTTCGCGAGATATGGGAGTTTGAAGCCAACAAATGGTTGAGAAGAGAACAAATTTTTCGCAATTCTGCTGCTCCAAACGCTTAACCAGAATGGCCTAGGGAAAAAATGCACATACCGTTGTAATCTGGCGAGTTTCTACTTTCAGATGCAATAGGAGTTTTTGGGTTAGATCAATCCGTTCGCGAGATATGGGAGTTCGAAGCTAAGAGATGGTTGAGAAGACAACAAATTTTTGGCAATTCTGCTGCTCCAAACGTTTAGCCAGAATGGCATAGGGAAAAAATACACATACCGTTGCAATCGGGCGAGTTTCTACTTTCAGACGCAACAGGAATTTTTGTGTTGGGTCAAACCGTTCGCGAGATATGGGAGTTTGAAGCCAAGAAATGGTTGAATCGCAAAAAATTTTTCGCAATTCTGCTGCTCCAAACGCTTAACCAGAATGGCCTAGGGAAAAAATACACATACCATTGTAATCGGGCGAGTTTCTACTTTCAGACGCAACAGGAATTTTTGGGTTATGTCAATCCGTTCGCGATATATGGGAGTTTGAAGCCAAGAAATGTTTGACAAGGCAAACAATTTTTCGCAATTCTGCTGCTCGAAACGCGAAACCAGCATAGCCTAGGGAAAAAGTACACATACCGTTGTAATCGGGCGTGTTTCTACTTTCAGACGCAACAGGAATTTTTGGGTTGGGTCAATCCGTTCGCGAGATATGGGAGTTTGAAGCTAAGAAATGGTTGAGAAGACAACAAATTTTTCGCAATTCTGCTGCTCCAAACGCATAACCAGAATGGCGTAGGGAAAAAATACACCTACCGTTGTAATCGGGCGAGTTTCTACTTTCAGATGCAATAGGAATTTTTGGGTTAGGTCAATCCGTTCGCGAGATATGGGAGTTTGAAGCCAACAAATGGTTGAGAAGAGAACAAATTTTTCGCAATTCTGCTGCTCCAATCGCTTAACCAGAATGGCCTAGGGAAAAAATACGCACACCGTTGTAATCGGGCGAGTATCTACTTTCAGATGCAATAGGAATTTTTGGGTTAGGTCAATCCGTTCGCGAGATATGGGAGTTTGAAGCCAAGAAATGTTTGACAAGGCAAACAATTTTTCGCAATTCTGCTGCTCCAAACGCGAAACCAGAATAGCCTAGGGAAAAAGTACACATACCGTTGAAATCGGGCGAGTTTCGACTTTCAGATGCAATAGGAATTTTTGGGTTAGGTCAATCCGTTCGCGAGATATGGGAGTTTGAAGCCAAGAAATGGTTGAGAAGGCACAAAATTTTTCGCACTTCTGCTGCTCCAAACGCTTAACTAGAATAGCCTAGGGAAAAAGTACACATACCGTTGTAATCGGGCGAGTTTCTACTTTCAGACGCAACAGGAATTTTTGGGTTATGTCAATCCGTTCGCGAGGTATGGGAGTTTGAAGCCAAGAAATGTTTGACAAGGCAAACAATTTTTCGCAATTCTGCTGCTCCAAACGCGAAACCAGAATAGCCTAGGGAAAAAGTACACATACCGTTGTAATCGGGCGAGTTTCTACTTTCAGACGCAACAGGAATTTTTGGGTTGGGTCAATCCGTTCGCGAGATATGGGAGTTTGAAGCCAACAAATGGTTGAGAAGAGAACAAATTTTTCGCAATTCTGCTGCTCCAAACGCTTAACCAGAATGGCCTAGGGAAAAAATGCACATTCCGTTGTAATCGTGCGAGTTTCTACTTTCAGATGCAATTGGAATTTTTGGGTTAGGTCACTCCGTTCGCGAGATATGGGAGTTTGAACCCAACAAATGGTTGAGAAGAGAACAAATTTTTCGCAATTCTGCTGCTCCAAACGCTTAACCAGAATGGCCTAGGGAAAAAATACACATTCCGTTGAAATCGTGCGAGTTTCTACTTTCAGACGCAACAGGAATTTTTGGGTTATGTCAATCCGTTCGCGAGATATGGGAGTTTGAAGCCAAGAAATGTTTGACAAGGCAAACAATTTTTCGCAATTCTGCTGCTCCAAACGCGAAACCAGAATAGCCTAGAGAAAAAGTACACATACCGTTGTAATCGGGCGAGTTTCGACTTTCAGATGCAATAGGAATTTTTGGGTTAGGTCAATCCGTTCGCGAGATATGGGAGTTTGAAGCCAAGAAATGGTTGAGAAGGCACAAAATTTTTCGCACTTCTGCTGCTCCAAACGCTTAACCAGAATAGCCTAGGGAAAAAGTACACATACCGTTGTAATCGGGCGAGTTTCTACTTTCAGACGCAACAGGAATTTTTGGGTTGGGTCAATCCGTTCGCGAGATATGGGAGTTCGAAGCTAAGAGATGGTTGAGAAGACAACAAATTTTTGGCAATTCTGCTGCTCCAAACGTTTAGCCAGAATGGCATAGGGAAAAAATACACATACCGTTGCAATCGGGCGAGTTTCTACATTCAGACGCAACAGGAATTTTTGTGTTGGGTCAAACCGTTCGCGAGATATGGGAGTTTGAAGCCAAGAAATGGTTGAAACGCAAAAAATTTTTCGCAATTCTGCTGCTCCAAACGCTTAACCAGAATGGCCTAGGGAAAAAATACACATACCATTGTAATCGGGCGAGTTTCTACTTTCAGATGCAATAGGAATTTTTGGGTTAGGTCAATCCGTTCGCGAGGTATGGGAGTTTGAAGCCAAGAAATGGTTGAGAAGGCACAAAATTTTTCGCACTTCTGCTGCTCCAAACGCTTAACCAGAATGGCCTAGGGAAAAAATACACATTCCGTTGAAATCGTGCGAGTTTCTACTTTCAGACGCAACAGGAATTTTTGGGTTATGTCAATCCGTTTGCGAGATATGGGAGTTTGAAGCCAAGAAATGTTTGACAAGGCAAACAATTTTTCGCATTTCTGCTGCTCCAAACGCGAAACCAGCATAGCCTAGGGAAAAAGTACACATACCGTTGTAATCGGGCGAGTTTCTGCTTTCAGATGCAATAGGAATTTTTGGGTTGGGTCAATCCGTTCGCGAGGTATGGGAGTTTGAAGCCAAGAAATGGTTGAGAAGGCACAAAATCTTTCGCACTTCTGCTGCTCCAAACGCTTAACCAGAATGGCCTAGGGAAAAAATACACATTCCGTTGAAATCGTGCGAGTTTCTACTTTCAGACCCAACAGGAATTTTTGGGTTTTGTCAATCCGTTCGCGAGATATGGGAGTTTGAAGCCAAGAAATGTTTGACAAGGCAGACAATTTTTCGCAATTCTGCTGCTCCAAACGCGAAACCAGCATAGCCTAGGGAAAAAGTACACATACCGTTGTAATCGGGCGAGTTTCTACTTTCAGACGCAACAGGAATTTTTGGGTTGGGTCAATCCGTTCGTGAGATATGGGAGTTTGAAGCTAAGAAATGGTTGAGAAGACAACAAATTTTTCGCAATTCTGCTGCTCCAAACGCATAACCAGAATGGCGTAGGGAAAAAATACACCTACCGTTGTAATCGGGCGAGTTTCTACTTTCAGATGCAATAGGAATTTTTGGGTTAGGTCAATCCGTTCGCGAGATATGGGAGTTTGAAGCCAACAAATGGTTGAGAAGAGAACAAATTTTTCGCAATTCTGCTGCTCCAATCGCTTAACCAGAATGGCCTAGGGAAAAAATACGAATACCGTTCTAATCGGGCGAGTATGTACTTTCAGATGCAATAGGAATTTTTGGGTTAGGTCAATCCGTTCGCGAGATATGGGAGTTTGAAGCCAAGAAATGTTTGACAAGGCAAACAATTTTTCGCAATTCTGCTGCTCCAAACGCGAAACCAGCATAGCCTAGGGAAAAAGTACACATACCGTTGTAGTCGGGCGAGTTTCTACTTTCAGATGCAACAGGAATTTTTGGGTTGGGTCAATCCGTTCGCGAGGTATGGGAGTTTGAAGCCAAGAAATGGTTGAGAAGGCACAAAATCTTTCGCACTTCTGCTGCTCCAAACGCTTAACCAGAATGGCCTAGGGAAAAAATACACATACCATTGCAATCGGGCGAGTTTCTACTTTCAGATGCAATAGGAATTTTTGGGTTAGGTCAATCCGTTCGTGAGATATGGGAGTTTGAAGCCAAGAAATGGTTGAGAAGGCAAAAAATTTTTCGCAATTCTGCTGCTCCAAACGCTTAACCAGAATGGCCTAGGGAAAAAATGCACATACCGTTGTACTCGGGCGAGTTTCTACTTTCAGATGCAATAGGAATTTTTGGGTTAGGTCAATCCGTTCGCGAGATATGGGAGTTTGAAGCTAAGAAATGGTTGACAAGACAACAAATTTTTCGCAATTCTGCTGCTCCAATCGCTTAACCAGAATGGCCTAGGGAAAAAATACGCACACCGTTGTAATCGGGCGAGTTTCTACTTTCAGACGCAATAGGAATTTTTGGGTTGGGTCAATCCGTTCGCGAGATATGGGAGTTTGAAGCCAAGAAATGTTTGACAAGGCAAACAATTTTTCGCAATTCTGCTGCTCCAAACGCGAAACCAGCATAGCCTAGGGAAAAAGTACACATACCGTTGTAATCGGGCGAGTTTCTACTTTCAGACGCAACAGGAATTATTGGGTTGGGTCAATCCGTTCGCGAGATATGGGAGTTTGAAGCTAAGAAATGGTTGAGAAGACAACAAATTTTTCGCAATTCTGCTGCTCCAAACGCATAACCAGAATGGCGTAGGGAAAAAATACACCTACCGTTGTAATCGGGCGAGTTTCTACTTTCAGATGCAATAGGAATTTTTGGGTTAGGTCAATCCGTTCGCGAGATATGGGAGTTTGAAGCTAAGAAATGGTTGACAAGGCAAAAAATTTTTCGCAATTCTGCTGCTCCAAACGCGAAACCAGAATGGCCTAGGGAAAAAATACACATTCCGTTGTAATCGTGCGTGTTTCTACTTTCAGATGCAATAGGAATTTTCGGGTTAGGTCAATCCGTTCGCGAGATATGGGAGTTTGAAGCCAACATATGGTTGAGAAGAGAACAAATTTTTCGCAATTCAGCTGCTCCAAACGCTTAACCAGAATGGCCTAGGGAAAAAATGCACATACCGTTGTAATCTGGCGAGTTTCTACTTTCAGATGCAATAGGAATTTTTGGGTTAGGTCAATCCGTTCGCGAGATATGGGAGTTTGAAGCCAACAAATGGTTGAGAAGAGAACAAATTTTTCGCAATTCTGCTGCTCCAAACGCTTAACCAGAATGGCCTAGGGAAAAAATACACATTCCGTTGAAATCGTGCGAGTTTCTACTTTCAGACGCAACAGGAATTTTTGGGTTATGTCAATCCGTTCGCGAGATATGGGAGTTTGAAGCCAAGAAATGTTTGACAAGGCAAACAATTTTTCGCAATTCTGCTGCTCCAAACGCGAAACCAGAATAGCCTAGGGAAAAAGTACACATACCGTTGTAATCGGGCGAGTTTCGACTTTCAGATGCAATAGGAATTTTTGGGTTAGGTCAATCCGTTCGCGAGATATGGGAGTTTGAAGCCAAGAAATGGTTGAGAAGGCACAAAATTTTTCGCACTTCTGCTGCTCCAAACGCTTAACCAGAATAGCCTAGGGAAAAAGTACACATACCGTTGTAATCGGGCGAGTTTCTACTTTCAGACGCAACAGGAATTTTTAGGTTATGTCAATCCGATCGCGAGATATGGGAGTTTGAAGCCAAGAAATGTTTGACAAGGCAAACAATTTTTCGCAATTCTGCTGCTCCAAACGCGAAACCAGAATAGCCTAGGGAAAAAGTACACATACCGTTGTAATCGGGCGAGTTTCTACTTTCAGACGCAACAGGAATTTTTGGGTTGGGTCAATCCGTTCGCGAGATATGGGAGTTTGAAGCCAACAAATGGTTGAGAAGAGAACAAATTTTTCGCAATTCTGCTGCTCCAAACGCTTAACCAGAATGGCCTAGGGAAAAAATGAACATTCCGTTGTAATCGTGCGAGTTTCTACTTTCAGATGCAATAGGAATTTTCGGGTTAGGTCAATCCGTTCGCGAGATATGGGAGTTTGAAGCCAACAAATGGTTGAGAAGAGAACAAATTTTTCGCAATTCTGCTGCTCCAAACGCTTAACCAGAATGGCCTAGGGAAAAAATGCACATACCGTTGTAATCTGGCGAGTTTCTACTTTCAGATGCAATAGGAATTTTTGGGTTAGGTCAATCCGTTCGCGAGATATGGGAGTTCGAAGCTAAGAGATGGTTGAGAAGACAACAAATTTTTGGCAATTCTACTGCTCCAAACGTTTAGCCAGAATGGCATAGGGAAAAAATACACATACCGTTGCAATCGGGCGAGTTTCTACTTTCAGACGCAACAGGAATTTTTGTGTTGGGTCAAACCGTTCGCGAGATATGGGAGTTTGAAGCCAAGAAATGGTTGAAACGCAAAAAATTTTTCGCAATTCTGCTGCTCCAAACGCTTAACCAGAATGGCCTAGGGAAAAAATACACATACCATTGTAATCGGGCGAGTTTCTACTTTCAGATGCAATAGGAATTTTTGGGTTAGGTCAATCCGTTCGCGAGGTATGGGAGTTTGAAGCCAAGAAATGGTTGAGAAGGCACAAAATTTTTCGCACTTCTGCTGCTCCAAACGCTTAACCAGAATGGCCTAGGGAAAAAATGCACATACCGTTGTACTCGGGCGAGTTTCTACTTTCAGATGCAATAGGAATTTTTGGGTTAGGTCAATCCGTTCGCGAGATATGGGAGTTTGAAGCTAAGAAATGGTTGACAAGACAACAAATTTTTCGCAATTCTGCTGCTCCAATCGCTTAACCAGAATGGCCTAGGGAAAAAATACGCACACCGTTGTAATCGGGCGAGTTTCTACTTTCAGACGCAATAGGAATTTTTGGGTTGGGTCAATCCGTTCGCGAGATATGGGAGTTTGAAGCCAAGAAATGTTTGACAAGGCAAACAATTTTTCGCAATTCTGCTGCTCCAAACGCGAAACCAGCATAGCCTAGGGAAAAAGTACACATACCGTTGTAATCGGGCGAGTTTCTACTTTCAGACGCAACAGGAATTATTGGGTTGGGTCAATCCGTTCGCGAGATATGGGAGTTTGAAGCTAAGAAATGGTTGAGAAGACAACAAATTTTTCGCATTTCTGCTGCTCCAAACGCATAACCAGAATGGCGTAGGGAAAAAATACACCTACCGTTGTAATCGGGCGAGTTTCTACTTTCAGATGCAATAGGAATTTTTGGGTTAGGTCAATCCGTTCGCGAGATATGGGAGTTTGAAGCTAAGAAATGGTTGACAAGGCAAAAAATTTTTCGCAATTCTGCTGCTCCAAACGCGAAACCAGAATGGCCTAGGGAAAAAATACACATTCCGTTGTAATCGTGCGTGTTTCTACTTTCAGATGCAATAGGAATTTTCGGGTTAGGTCAATCCGTTCGCGAGATATGGGAGTTTGAAGCCAACATATGGTTGAGAAGAGAACAAATTTTTCGCAATTCAGCTGCTCCAAACGCTTAACCAGAATGGCCTAGGGAAAAAATGCACATACCGTTGTAATCTGGCGAGTTTCTACTTTCAGATGCAATAGGAATTTTTGGGTTAGGTCAATCCGTTCGCGAGATATGGGAGTTTGAAGCCAACAAATGGTTGAGAAGAGAACAAATTTTTCGCAATTCTGCTGCTCCAAACGCTTAACCAGAATGGCCTAGGGAAAAAATACACATTCCGTTGAAATCGTGCGAGTTTCTACTTTCAGACGCAACAGGAATTTTTGGGTTATGTCAATCCGTTCGCGAGATATGGGAGTTTGAAGCCAAGAAATGTTTGACAAGGCAAACAATTTTTCGCAATTCTGCTGCTCCAAACGCGAAACCAGAATAGCCTAGGGAAAAAGTACACATACCGTTGTAATCGGGCGAGTTTCGACTTTCAGATGCAATAGGAATTTTTGGGTTAGGTCAATCCGTTCGCGAGATATGGGAGTTTGAAGCCAAGAAATGGTTGAGAAGGCACAAAATTTTTCGCACTTCTGCTGCTCCAAACGCTTAACCAGAATAGCCTAGGGGAAAAGTACACATACCGTTGTAATCGGGCGAGTTTCTACTTTCAGACGCAACAGGAATTTTTAGGTTATGTCAATCCGATCGCGAGATATGGGAGTTTGAAGCCAAGAAATGTTTGACAAGGCAAACAATTTTTCGCAATTCTGCTGCTCCAAACGCGAAACCAGAATAGCCTAGGGAAAAAGTACACATACCGTTGTAATCGGGCGAGTTTCTACTTTCAGACGCAACAGGAATTTTTGGGTTGGGTCAATCCGTTCGCGAGATATGGGAGTTTGAAGCCAACAAATGGTTGAGAAGAGAACAAATTTTTCGCAATTCTGCTGCTCCAAACGCTTAACCAGAATGGCCTAGGGAAAAAATGAACATTCCGTTGTAATCGTGCGAGTTTCTACTTTCAGATGCAATAGGAATTTTCGGGTTAGGTCAATCCGTTCGCGAGATATGGGAGTTTGAAGCCAACAAATGGTTGAGAAGAGAACAAATTTTTCGCAATTCTGCTGCTCCAAACGCTTAACCAGAATGGCCTAGGGAAAAAATGCACATACCGTTGTAATCTGGCGAGTTTCTACTTTCAGATGCAATAGGAATTTTTGGGTTAGGTCAATCCGTTCGCGAGATA
The DNA here is from genome assembly GCF_051014685.1 of Ptiloglossa arizonensis. Taxonomy (NCBI): domain Eukaryota; kingdom Metazoa; phylum Arthropoda; class Insecta; order Hymenoptera; family Colletidae; genus Ptiloglossa; species Ptiloglossa arizonensis. The sequence continues at coordinate 914,238 of NW_027478506.1, forward strand.
TGGGAGTTCGAAGCTAAGAGATGGTTGAGAAGACAACAAATTTTTGGCAATTCTGCTGCTCCAAACGTTTAGCCAGAATGGCATAGGGAAAAAATACACATACCGTTGCAATCGGGCGAGTTTCTACTTTCAGACGCAACAGGAATTTTTGTGTTGGGTCAAACCGTTCGCGAGATATGGGAGTTTGAATCCAAGAAATGGTTGAAACGCAAAAAATTTTTCGCAATTCTGCTGCTCCAAACGCTTAACCAGAATGGCCTAGGGAAAAAATACACATACCATTGTAATCGGGCGAGTTTCTACTTTCAGATGCAATAGGAATTTTTGGGTTAGGTCAATCCGTTCGCGAGGTATGGGAGTTTGAAGCCAAGAAATGGTTGAGAAGGCACAAAATTTTTCGCACTTCTGCTGCTCCAAACGCTTAACCAGAATGGCCTAGGGAAAAAATACACATTCCGTTGAAATCGTGCGAGTTTCTACTTTCAGACGCAACAGGAATTTTTGGGTTATGTCAATCCGTTCGCGAGATATGGGAGTTTGAAGCCAAGAAATGTTTGACAAGGCAAACAATTTTTCGCATTTCTGCTGCTCCAAACGCGAAACCAGCATAGCCTAGGGAAAAAGTACACATACCGTTGTAATCGGGCGAGTTTCTGCTTTCAGATGCAATAGGAATTTTTGGGTTGGGTCAATCCGTTCGCGAGGTATGGGAGTTTGAAGCCAAGAAATGGTTGAGAAGGCACAAAATCTTTCGCACTTCTGCTGCTCCAAACGCTTAACCAGAATGGCCTAGGGAAAAAATACACATTCCGTTGAAATCGTGCGAGTTTCTACTTTCAGACCCAACAGGAATTTTTGGGTTATGTCAATCCGTTCGCGAGATATGGGAGTTTGAAGCCAAGAAATGTTTGACAAGGCAAACAATTTTTCGCAATTCTGCTGCTCCAAACGCGAAACCAGCATAGCCTAGGGAAAAAGTACACATACCGTTGTAATCGGGCGAGTTTCTACTTTCAGACGCAACAGGAATTTTTGGGTTGGGTCAATCCGTTCGTGAGATATGGGAGTTTGAAGCTAAGAAATGGTTGAGAAGAGAACAAATTTTTCGCAATTCTGCTGCTCCAATCGCTTAACCAGAATGGCCTAGGGAAAAAATACGCATACCGTTGTAATCGGGCGAGTATCTACTTTCAGATGCAATAGGAATTTTTGGGTTAGGTCAATCCGTTCGCGAGATATGGGAGTTTGAAGCCAAGAAATGGTTGAGAAGGCACAAAATTTTTCGCACTTCTGCTGCTCCAAACGCTTAACCAGAATGGCCTAGGGAAAAAATACACATTCCGTTGTAATCGTGCGAGTTTCTACTTTCAGACGCAACAGGAATTCTTGGGTTATGTCAATCCGTTCGCGAGATATGGGAGTTTGAAGCCAAGAAATGTTTGACAAGGCAAACAATTTTTCGCAATTCTGCTGCTCCAAACGCGAAACCAGAATAGCCTAGGGAAAAAGTACACATACCGTTGTAATCGGGCTAGTTTCTACTTTCAGACGCAACAGGAATTTTTGGGTTGGGTCAATCCGTTCGCGAGATTTGGGAGTTTGAAGCTAAGAAATGGTTGAGAAGACAACAAATTTTTCGCAATTCTGCTGCTCCAATCGCTTAACCAGAATGGCCTAGGGAAAAAATACGCATACCGTTGTAATCGGGCGAGTATCTACTTTCAGATGGAAGAGGAATTTTTGGGTTAGGTCAATCCGTTAGCGAGATATGGGAGTTTGAAGCCAAGAAATGGTTGAGAAGGCACAACATTTTTCGCACTTCTGCTGCTCCGAACGCTTAACCAGAATGGCCTAGGGAAAAAATACACATTCCGTTGTAATCGTGCGAGTTTCTACTTTCAGACGCAACAGGAATTCTTGGGTTATGTCAATCCGTTCGCGAGATATGGGAGTTTGAAGCCAAGAAATGTTTGACAAGGCAAAAAATTTTTCGCAATTCTGCTGCTCCAAACGCGAAACCAGAATGGCCTAGGGAAAAAATACACATTCCGTTGTAATCGTGCGTGTTTCTACTTTCAGATGCAATAGGAATTTTCGGGTTAGGTCAATCCGTTCGCGAGATATGGGAGTTTGAAGCCAACAAATGGTTGAGAAGAGAACAAATTTTTCGCAATTCTGCAGCTCCAAACGCTTAACCAGAATGGCCTAGGGAAAAAATGCACATACCGTTGTAATCTGGCGAGTTTCTACTTTCAGATGCAATAGGAATTTTTGGGTTAGGTCAATCCGTTCGCGAGATATGGGAGTTTGAAGCCAACAAATGGTTGAGAAGAGAACAAATTTTTCGCAATTCTGCTGCTCCAAACGCTTAACCAGAATGGCCTAGGGAAAAAATACACATTCCGTTGAAATCGTGCGAGTTTCTACTTTCAGACGCAACAGGAATTTTTGGGTTATGTCAATCTGTTCGCGAGATATGGGAGTTTGAAGCCAAGAAATGTTTGACATGGCAAACAATTTTTCGCAATTCTGCTGCTCCAAACGCGAAACCAGAATAGCCTAGGGAAAAAGTACACATACCGTTGTAATCGGGCGAGTTTCGACTTTCAGATGCAATAGGAATTTTTGGGTTAGGTCAATCCGTTCGCGAGATATGGGAGTTTGAAGCCAAGAAATGGTTGAGAAGGCACAAAATTTTTCGCACTTCTGCTGCTCCAAACGCTTAACCAGAATAGCCTAGGGAAAAAGTACACATACCGTTGTAATCGGGCGAGTTTCTACTTTCAGACGCAACAGGAATTTTCGGGTTGGGTCAATCCGTTCGCGAGATATGGGAGTTTGAAGCCAACAAATGGTTGAGAAGAGAACAAATTTTTCGCAATTCTGCTGCTCCAAACGCTTAACCAGAATGGCCTAGGGAAAAAATGCACATTCCGTTGTAATCGTGCGAGTTTCTACTTTCAGATGCAATAGGAATTTTCGGGTTAGGTCAATCCGTTCGCGAGATATGGGAGTTTGAAGCCAACAAATGGTTGAGAAGAGAACAAATTTTTCGCAATTCTGCTGCTCCAAACGCTTAACCAGAATGGCCTAGGGAAAAAATGCACATACCGTTGTAATCTGGCGAGTTTCTACTTTCAGATGCAATAGGAATTTTTGCGTTAGGTCAATCCGTTCGCGAGATATGGGAGTTTGAAGCCAACAAATGGTTGAGAAGAGAACAAATTTTTCGCAATTCTGCTGCTCCAAACGCTTAACCAGAATGGCCTAGGGAAAAAATGAACATACCGTTGTAATCTGGCGAGTTTCTACTTTCAGATGCAATAGGAATTTTTGGGTTATGTCAATCAGTTCGCGAGATATGGGAGTTTGAAGCCAACAAATGGTTGAGAAGAGAACAAATTTTTCGCAATTCTGCTGCTCCAAACGCTTAACCAGAATGGCCTAGGGAAAAAATGCACATTCCGTTGTAATCGTGCGAGTTTCTACTTTCAGATGCAATAGGAATTTTCGGGTTTGGTCAATCCGTTCGCGAGATATGGGAGTTTGAAGCCAACAAATGGTTGAGAAGAGAACAAATTTTTCGCAATTCTGCTGCTCCAAACGCTTAACCAGAATGGCCTAGGGAAAAAATGCACATACCGTTGTAATCTGGCGAGTTTCTTCTTTCAGATGCAATAGGAATTTTTGCGTTAGGTCAATCCGTTCGCGAGATATGGGAGTTTGAAGCCAACAAATGGTTGAGAAGAGAACAAATTTTTCGCAATTCTGCTGCTCCAAACGCTTAACCAGAATGGCCTAGGGAAAAAATGCACATACCGTTGTAATCGGGCGAGTTTCTACTTTCAGACGCAACAGGAATTTTTGGGTTGTGTCAATCCGTTCGCGAGATATGGGAGTTTGAAGCCAACAAATGGTTGAGAAGAGAACAAATTTTTCGCAATTCTGCTGCTCCAAACGCTTAACCAGAATGGCCTAGGGAAAAAATGCACATTCCGTTGTAATCGTGCGAGTTTCTACTTTCAGATGCAATAGGAATTTTCGGGTAAGGTCAATCCGTTCGCGAGATATGGGAGTTTGAAGCCAACAAATGGTTGAGAAGAGAACAAATTTTTCGCAATTCTGCTGCTCCAAACGCTTAACCAGAATGGCCTAGGGAAAAAATGCACATACCGTTGTAATCTGGCGAGTTTCTACTTTCAGATGCAATAGGAATTTTTGCGTTAGGTCAATCCGTTCGCGAGATATGGGAGTTTGAAGCCAACAAATGGTTGAGAAGAGAACAAATTTTTCGCAATTCTGCTGCTCCAAACGCTTAACCAGAATGGCCTAGGGAAAAAATGCACATACCGTTGTAATCTGGCGAGTTTCTACTTTCAGATGCAATAGGAATTTTTGGGTTAGGTCAATCAGTTCGCGAGATATGGGAGTTTGAAGCCAAGAAATGTTTGACGAGGCAAAAAATTTTTCGCAATTCTGTTGCTCCAAACGCGAAACCAGAATGGCCTAGGGAAAAAATGAACATTCCGTTGTAATCGTGCGTGTTTCTACTTTCAGATGCAATAGGAATTTTCGGGTTAGGTCAATCCGTTCGCGAGATATGGGAGTTTGAAGCCAACAAATGGTTGAGAAGAGAACAAATTTTTCGCAATTCTGCTGCTCCAATCGCTTAACCAGAATGGCCTAGGGAAAAAATACGCATACCGTTGTAATCGGGCGAGTATCTACTTTCAGATGGAAGAGGAATTTTTGGGTTAGGTCAATCCGTTAGCGAGATATGGGAGTTTGAAGCCAAGAAATGGTTGAGAAGGCACAACATTTTTCGCACTTCTGCTGCTCCGAACGCTTAACCAGAATGGCCTAGGGAAAAAATACACATTCCGTTGTAATCGTGCGAGTTTCTACTTTCAGACGCAACAGGAATTCTTGGGTTATGTCAATCCGTTCGCGAGATATGGGAGTTTGAAGCCAAGAAATGTTTGACAAGGCAAAAAATTTTTCGCAATTCTGCTGCTCCAAACGCGAAACCAGAATGGCCTAGGGAAAAAATACACATTCCGTTGTAATCGTGCGTGTTTCTACTTTCAGATGCAATAGGAATTTTCGGGTTAGGTCAATCCGTTCGCGAGATATGGGAGTTTGAAGCCAACAAATGGTTGAGAAGAGAACAAATTTTTCGCAATTCTGCAGCTCCAAACGCTTAACCAGAATGGCCTAGGGAAAAAATGCACATACCGTTGTAATCTGGCGAGTTTCTACTTTCAGATGCAATAGGAATTTTTGGGTTAGGTCAATCCGTTCGCGAGATATGGGAGTTTGAAGCCAACAAATGGTTGAGAAGAGAACAAATTTTTCGCAATTCTGCTGCTCCAAACGCTTAACCAGAATGGCCTAGGGAAAAAATACACATTCCGTTGAAATCGTGCGAGTTTCTACTTTCAGACGCAACAGGAATTTTTGGGTTATGTCAATCTGTTCGCGAGATATGGGAGTTTGAAGCCAAGAAATGTTTGACATGGCAAACAATTTTTCGCAATTCTGCTGCTCCAAACGCGAAACCAGAATAGCCTAGGGAAAAAGTACACATACCGTTGTAATCGGGCGAGTTTCGACTTTCAGATGCAATAGGAATTTTTGGGTTAGGTCAATCCGTTCGCGAGATATGGGAGTTTGAAGCCAAGAAATGGTTGAGAAGGCACAAAATTTTTCGCACTTCTGCTGCTCCAAACGCTTAACCAGAATAGCCTAGGGAAAAAGTACACATACCGTTGTAATCGGGCGAGTTTCTACTTTCAGACGCAACAGGAATTTTCGGGTTGGGTCAATCCGTTCGCGAGATATGGGAGTTTGAAGCCAACAAATGGTTGAGAAGAGAACAAATTTTTCGCAATTCTGCTGCTCCAAACGCTTAACCAGAATGGCCTAGGGAAAAAATGCACATTCCGTTGTAATCGTGCGAGTTTCTACTTTCAGATGCAATAGGAATTTTCGGGTTAGGTCAATCCGTTCGCGAGATATGGGAGTTTGAAGCCAACAAATGGTTGAGAAGAGAACAAATTTTTCGCAATTCTGCTGCTCCAAACGCTTAACCAGAATGGCCTAGGGAAAAAATGCACATACCGTTGTAATCTGGCGAGTTTCTACTTTCAGATGCAATAGGAATTTTTGCGTTAGGTCAATCCGTTCGCGAGATATGGGAGTTTGAAGCCAACAAATGGTTGAGAAGAGAACAAATTTTTCGCAATTCTGCTGCTCCAAACGCTTAACCAGAATGGCCTAGGGAAAAAATGAACATACCGTTGTAATCTGGCGAGTTTCTACTTTCAGATGCAATAGGAATTTTTGGGTTATGTCAATCAGTTCGCGAGATATGGGAGTTTGAAGCCAACAAATGGTTGAGAAGAGAACAAATTTTTCGCAATTCTGCTGCTCCAAACGCTTAACCAGAATGGCCTAGGGAAAAAATGCACATTCCGTTGTAATCGTGCGAGTTTCTACTTTCAGATGCAATAGGAATTTTCGGGTTTGGTCAATCCGTTCGCGAGATATGGGAGTTTGAAGCCAACAAATGGTTGAGAAGAGAACAAATTTTTCGCAATTCTGCTGCTCCAAACGCTTAACCAGAATGGCCTAGGGAAAAAATGCACATACCGTTGTAATCTGGCGAGTTTCTTCTTTCAGATGCAATAGGAATTTTTGCGTTAGGTCAATCCGTTCGCGAGATATGGGAGTTTGAAGCCAACAAATGGTTGAGAAGAGAACAAATTTTTCGCAATTCTGCTGCTCCAAACGCTTAACCAGAATGGCCTAGGGAAAAAATGCACATACCGTTGTAATCGGGCGAGTTTCTACTTTCAGACGCAACAGGAATTTTTGGGTTGTGTCAATCCGTTCGCGAGATATGGGAGTTTGAAGCCAACAAATGGTTGAGAAGAGAACAAATTTTTCGCAATTCTGCTGCTCCAAACGCTTAACCAGAATGGCCTAGGGAAAAAATGCACATTCCGTTGTAATCGTGCGAGTTTCTACTTTCAGATGCAATAGGAATTTTCGGGTAAGGTCAATCCGTTCGCGAGATATGGGAGTTTGAAGCCAACAAATGGTTGAGAAGAGAACAAATTTTTCGCAATTCTGCTGCTCCAAACGCTTAACCAGAATGGCCTAGGGAAAAAATGCACATACCGTTGTAATCTGGCGAGTTTCTACTTTCAGATGCAATAGGAATTTTTGCGTTAGGTCAATCCGTTCGCGAGATATGGGAGTTTGAAGCCAACAAATGGTTGAGAAGAGAACAAATTTTTCGCAATTCTGCTGCTCCAAACGCTTAACCAGAATGGCCTAGGGAAAAAATGCACATACCGTTGTAATCTGGCGAGTTTCTACTTTCAGATGCAATAGGAATTTTTGGGTTAGGTCAATCAGTTCGCGAGATATGGGAGTTTGAAGCCAAGAAATGTTTGACGAGGCAAAAAATTTTTCGCAATTCTGTTGCTCCAAACGCGAAACCAGAATGGCCTAGGGAAAAAATGAACATTCCGTTGTAATCGTGCGTGTTTCTACTTTCAGATGCAATAGGAATTTTCGGGTTAGGTCAATCCGTTCGCGAGATATGGGAGTTTGAAGCCAACAAATGGTTGAGAAGAGAACAAATTTTTCGCAATTCTGCTGCTCCAAACGCTTAACCAGAATGGCCTAGGGAAAAAATGCACATACCGTTGTAATCTGGCGAGTTTCTACTTTCAGATGCAATAGGAATTTTTGGGTTAGGTCAATCCGTTCGCGAGATATGGGAGTTTGAAGCCAACAAATGGTTGAGAAGAGAACAAATTTTTCGCAATTCTGCTGCTCCAAACGCTTAACCAGAATGGCCTAGGGAAAAAATACACATTCCGTTGGAATCGTGCGAGTTTCTACTTTCAGACGCAACAGGAATTTTTGGGTTATGTCAATCCGTTCGCGAGATATGGGAGTTTGAAGCCAAGAAATGTTTGACATGGCAAACAATTTTTCGCAATTCTGCTGCTCCAAACGCGAAACCAGAATAGCCTAGGGAAAAAGTACACATACCGTTGTAATCGGGCGAGTTTCGACTTTCAGATGCAATAGGAATTTTTGGGTTAGGTCAATCCGTTCGCGAGATATGGGAGTTTGAAGCCAAGAAATGGTTGAGAAGGCACAAAATTTTTCGCACTTCTGCTGCTCCAAACGCTTAACCAGAATAGCCTAGGGAAAAAGTACACATACCGTTGTAATCGGGCGAGTTTCTACTTTCAGACGCAACAGGAATTTTTGGGTTGGGTCAATCCGTTCGCGAGATATGGGAGTTTGAAGCCAACAAATGGTTGAGAAGAGAACAAATTTTTCGCAATTCTGCTGCTCCAAACGCTTAACCAGAATGGCCTAGGGAAAAAATGCACATTCCGTTGTAATCGTGCGAGTTTCTACTTTCAGATGCAATAGGAATTTTCGGGTTAGGTCAATCCGTTCGCGAGATATGGGAGTTTGAAGCCAACAAATGGTTGAGAAGAGAACAAATTTTTCGCAATTCTGCTGCTCCAAACGCTTAACCAGAATGGCCTAGGGAAAAAATGCACATACCGTTGTAATCTGGCGAGTTTCTACTTTCAGATGCAATAGGAATTTTTGCGTTAGGTCAATCCGTTCGCGAGATATGGGAGTTTGAAGCCAACAAATGGTTGAGAAGAGAACAAATTTTTCGCAATTCTGCTGCTCCAAACGCTTAACCAGAATGGCCTAGGGAAAAAATGCACATACCGTTGTAATCTGGCGAGTTTCTACTTTCAGATGCAATAGGAATTTTTGGGTTAGGTCAATCAGTTCGCGAGATATGGGAGTTTGAAGCCAAGAAATGTTTGACAAGGCAAAAAATTTTTCGCAATTCTGCTGCTCCAAACGCTTAACCAGAATGGCCTAGGGAAAAAATACACATTCCGTTGTAATCGTGCGAGTTTCTACTTTCAGATGCAATTGGAATTTTTGGGTTAGGTCACTCCGTTCGCGAGATATGGGAGTTTGAACCCAACAAATGGTTGAGAAGAGAACAAATTTTTCGCAATTCTGCTGCTCCAAACGCTTAACCAGAATGGCCTAGGGAAAAAATACACATTCCGTTGAAATCGTGCGAGTCTACTTTCAGACGCAACAGGAATTTTTGGGTTATGTCAATCCGTTCGCGAGATATGGGAGTTTGATGCCAAGAAATGTTTGACAAGGCAAACAATTTTTCGCAATTCTGCTGCTCCAAACGCGAAACCAGAATAGCCTAGGGAAAAAGTACACATACCGTTGTAATCGGGCGAGTTTCGACTTTCAGATGCAATAGGAATTTTTGGGTTAGGTCAATCCGTTCGCGAGATAAGGTAGTTTGAAGCCAAGAAATGGTTGAGAAGGCACAAAATTTTTCGCACTTCTGCTGCTCCAAACGCTTAACCAGAATAGCCTAGGGAAAAAGTACACATACCGTTGTAATCGGGCGAGTTTCTACTTTCAGACGCAACAGGAATTTTTGGGTTGGGACAATCCGTTCGCGAGATATGGGAGTTCGAAGCTAAGAGATGGTTGAGAAGACAACAAATTTTTGGCAATTCTGCTGCTCCAAACGTTTAGCCAGAATGGCATAGGGAAAAAATACACATACCGTTGCAATCGGGCGAGTTTCTACTTTCAGACGCAACAGGAATTTTTGTGTTGGGTCAAACCGTTCGCGAGATATGGGAGTTTGAAGCCAAGAAATGGTTGAAACGCAAAAAATTTTTCGCAATTCTGCTGCTCCAAACGCTTAACCAGAATGGCCTAGGGAAAAAATACACATACCATTGTAATCGGGCGAGTTTCTACTTTCAGATGCAATAGGAATTTTTGGGTTAGGTCAATCCGTTCGCGAGGTATGGGAGTTTGAAGCCAAGAAATGGTTGAGAAGGCACAAAATTTTTCGCACTTCTGCTGCTCCAAACGCTTAACCAGAATGGCCTAGGGAAAAAATACACATTCCGTTGAAATCGTGCAAGTTTCTACTTTCAGACGCAACAGGAATTTTTGGGTTATGTCAATCCGTTCGCGAGATATGGGAGTTTGAAGCCAAGAAATGTTTGACAAGGCAAACAATTTTTCGCATTTCTGCTGCTCCAAACGCGAAACCAGCATAGCCTAGGGAAAAAGTACACATACCGTTGTAATCGGGCGAGTTTCTGCTTTCAGATGCAATAGGAATTTTTGGGTTGGGTCAATCCGTTCGCGAGGTATGGGAGTTTGAAGCCAAGAAATGGTTGAGAAGGCACAAAATCTTTCGCACTTCTGCTGCTCCAAACGCTTAACCAGAATGGCCTAGGGAAAAAATACACATTCCGTTGAAATCGTGCGAGTTTCTACTTTCAGACCCAACAGGAATTTTTGGGTTATGTCAATCCGTTCGCGAGATATGGGAGTTTGAAGCCAAGAAATGTTTGACAAGGCAAACAATTTTTCGCAATTCTGCTGCTCCAAACGCGAAACCAGCATAGCCTAGGGAAAAAGTACACATACCGTTGTAATCGGGCGAGTTTCTACTTTCAGACGCAACAGGAATTTTTGGGTTGGGTCAATCCGTTCGCGAGATTTGGGAGTTTGAAGCTAAGAAATGGTTGAGAAGACAACAAACCTTTCGCAATTCTGCTGCTCCAATCGCTTAACCAGAATGGCCTAGGGAAAAAATACGCATACCGTTGTAATCGGGCGAGTATCTACTTTCAGATGGAAGAGGAATTTTTGGGTTAGGTCAATCCGTTAGCGAGATATGGGAGTTTGAAGCCAAGAAATGGTTGAGAAGGCACAAAATTTTTCGCACTTCTGCTGCTCCAAACGCTTAACCAGAATGGCCTAGGGAAAAAATACACATTCCGTTGTAATCGTGCGAGTTTCTACTTTCAGACGCAACAGGAATTCTTGGGTTATGTCAATCCGTTCGCGAGATATGGGAGTTTGAAGCCAAGAAATGTTTGACAAGGCAAAAAATTTTTCGCAATTCTGTTGCTCCAAACGCGAAACCAGAATGGCCTAGGGAAAAAATACACATTCCGTTGTAATCGTGCGTGTTTCTACTTTCAGATGAAATAGGAATTTTCGGGTTAGATCAATCCGTTCGCGAGATATGGGAGTTTGAAGCCAACAAATGGTTGAGAAGAGAACAAATTTTTCGCAATTCTGCTGCTCCAAACGCTTAACCAGAATGGCCTAGGGAAAAAATGCACATACCGTTGTAATCTGGCGAGTTTCTACCTTCAGATGCAATAGGAATTTTTGGGTTAGGTCAATCCGTTCGCGAGATATGGGAGTTTGAAGCCAACAAATGGTTGAGAAGAGAACAAATTTTTCGCAATTCTGCTGCTCCAAACGCTTAACCAGAATGGCCTAGGGAAAAAATACACATTCCGTTGAAATCGTGCGAGTTTCTACTTTCAGACGCAACAGGAATTTTTGGGTTATGTCAATCCGTTCGCGAGATATGGGAGTTTGAAGCCAAGAAATGTTTGACAAGGCAAACAATTTTTCGCAATTCTGCTGCTCCAAACGCGAAACCAGAATAGCCTAGGGAAAAAGTACACATACCGTTGTAATCGGGCGAGTTTCTACTTTCAGACGCAACAGGAATTTTTGGGTTGGGTCAATCCGTTCGCGAGATATGGGAGTTTGAAGCCAACAAATGGTTGAGAAGAGAACAAATTTTTCGCAATTCTGCTGCTCCAAACGCTTAACCAGAATGGCCTAGGGAAAAAATGCACATTCCGTTGTAATCGTGCGAGTTTCTACTTTCAGATGCAATAGGAATTTTCGGGTTTGGTCAATCCGTTCGCGAGATATGGGAGTTTGAAGCCAACAAATGGTTGAGAAGAGAACAAATTTTTCGCAATTCTGCTGCTCCAAACGCTTAACCAGAATGGCCTAGGGAAAAAATGCACATACCGTTGTAATCTGGCGAGTTTCTACTTTCAGATGCAATAGGAATTTTTGCGTTAGGTCAATCCGTTCGCGAGATATGGGAGTTTGAAGCCAACAAATGGTTGAGAAGAGAACAAATTTTTCGCAATTCTGCTGCTCCAAACGCTTAACCAGAATGGCCTAGGGAAAAAATGCACATACCGTTGTAATCGGGCGAGTTTCTACTTTCAGACGCAACAGGAATTTTTGGGTTGGGTCAATCCGTTCGCGAGATATGGGAGTTTGAAGCCAACAAATGGTTGAGAAGAGAACAAATTTTTCGCAATTCTGCTGCTCCAAACGCTTAACCAGAATGGCCTAGGGAAAAAATGCACATTCCGTTGTAATCGTGCGAGTTTCTACTTTCAGATGCAATAGGAATTTTCGGGTTAGGTCAATCCGTTCGCGAGATATGGGAGTTTGAAGCCAACAAATGGTTGAGAAGAGAACAAATTTTTCGCAATTCTGCTGCTCCAAACGCTTAACCAGAATGGCCTAGGGAAAAAATGCACATACCGTTGTAATCTGGCGAGTTTCTACTTTCAGATGCAATAGGAATTTTTGCGTTAGGTCAATCCGTTCGCGAGATATGGGAGTTTGAAGCCAACAAATGGTTGAGAAGAGAACAAATTTTTCGCAATTCTGCTGCTCCAAACGCTTAACCAGAATGGCCTAGGGAAAAAATGCACATACCGTTGTAATCTGGCGAGTTTCTACTTTCAGATGCAATAGGAATTTTTGGGTTAGGTCAATCAGTTCGCGAGATATGGGAGTTTGAAGCCAAGAAATGTTTGACGAGGCAAAAAATTTTTCGCAATTCTGCTGCTCCAAACGCTTAACCAGAATGGCCTAGGGAAAAAATACACATTCCGTTGTAATCGTGCGAGTTTCTACTTTCAGATGCAATTGAAATTTTTGGGTTAGGTCACTCCGTTCGCGAGATATGGGAGTTTGAACCCAACAAATGGTTGAGAAGAGAACAAATTTTTCGCAATTCTGCTGCTCCAAACGCTTAACCAGAATGGCCTAGGGAAAAAATACACATTCCGTTGAAATCGTGCGAGTTTCTACTTTCAGACGCAACAGGAATTTTTGGGTTAGGTCAATCCGTTCGCGAGATATGGGAGTTTGAAGCCAAGAAATGGTTGAGAAGGCACAAAATTTTTCGCACTTCTGCTGCTCCAAACGCTTAACCAGAATAGCCTAGGGAAAAAGTACACATACCGTTGTAATCGGGCGAGTTTCTACTTTCAGACGCAACAGGAATTTTTGGGTTGGGTCAATCCGTTCGCGAGATATGGGAGTTTGAAGCCAACAAATGGTTGAGGAGAGAACAAATTTTTCGCAATTCTGCTGCTCCAAACGCTTAACCAGAATGGCCTAGGGAAAAAATGCACATTCCGTTGTAATCGTGCGAGTTTCTACTTTCAGATGCAATAGGAATTTTCGGGTTAGGTCAATCCGTTCGCGAGATATGGGAGTTTGAAGCCAACAAATGGTTGAGAAGAGAACAAATTTTTCGCAATTCTGCTGCTCCAAACGCTTAACCAGAATGGCCTAGGGAAAAAATACACATACCGTTGTAATCTGGCGAGTTTCTACTTTCAGATGCAATAGGAATTTTTGCGTTAGGTCAATCCGTTCGCGAGATATGGGAGTTTGAAGCCAACAAATGGTTGAGAAGAGAACAAATTTTTCGCAATTCTGCTGCACCAAACGCTTAACCAGAATGGCCTAGGGAAAAAATGCACATACCGTTGTAATCTGGCGAGTTTCTACTTTCAGATGCAATAGGAATTTTTGGGTTAGGTCAATCAGTTCGCGAGATATGGGAGTTTGAAGCCAAGAAATGTTTGACAAGGCAAAAAATTTTTCGCAATTCTGCTGCTCCAAACGCTTAACCAGAATGGCCTAGGGAAAAAATACACATTCCGTTGTAATCGTGCGAGTTTCTACTTTCAGATGCAATTGGAATTTTTGGGTTAGGTCACTCCGTTCGCGAGATATGGGAGTTTGAACCCAACAAATGGTTGAGAAGAGAACAAATTTTTCGCAATTCTGCTGCTCCAAACGCTTAACCAGAATGGCCTAGGGAAAAAATACACATTCCGTTGGAATCGTGCGAGTTTCTACTTTCAGACGCAACAGGAATTTTTGGGATAGGTCAATCAGTTCGCGAGATATGGGAGTTTGAAGCCAAGAAATGTTTGACAAGGCAAACAATTTTTCGCAATTCTGCTGCTCCAAACGCGAAACCAGAATAGCCTAGGGAAAAAGTACACATCCCGTTGTAATCGGGCGAGTTTCGACTTTCAGATGCAATAGGAATTTTTGGGTTAGGTCAATCCGTTCGCGAGATATGGGAGTTTGAAGCCAAGAAATGGTTGAGAAGGCACAAAATTTTTCGCACTTCTGCTGCTCCAAACGCTTAACCAGAATAGCCTAGGGAAAAAATGCACATACCGTTGTAATCTGGCGAGTTTCTACTTTCAGATGCAATAGGAATTTTTGCGTTAGGTCAATCCGTTCGCGAGATATGGGAGTTTGAAGCCAACAAATGGTTGAGAAGAGAACAAATTTTTCGCAATTCTGCTGCTCCAAACGCTTAACCAGAATGGCCTAGGGAAAAAATGCACATACCGTTGTAATCTGGCGAGTTTCTACTTTCAGATGCAATAGGAATTTTTGGGTTAGGTCAATCAGTTCGCGAGATATGGGAGTTTGAAGCCAAGAAATGTTTGACAAGGCAAAAAATTTTTCGCAATTCTGCTGCTCCAAACGCTTAACCAGAATGGCCTAGGGAAAAAATACACATTCCGTTGTAATCGTGCGAGTTTCTACTTTCAGATGCAATTGGAATTTTTGGGTTAGGTCACTCCGTTCGCGAGATATGGGAGTTTGAACCCAACAAATGGTTGAGAAGAGAACAAATTTTTCGCAATTCTGCTGCTCCAAACGCGAAACCAGAATAGCCTAGGGAAAAAGTACACATCCCGTTGTAATCGGGCGAGTTTCGACTTTCAGATGCAATAGGAATTTTTGGGTTAGGTCAATCCGTTCGCGAGATATGGGAGTTTGAAGCCAAGAAATGGTTGAGAAGGCACAAAATCTTTCGCACTTCTGCTGCTCCAAACGCTTAACCAGAATAGCCTAGGGAAAAAGTACACATACCGTAGTAATCGGGCGAGTTTCTACTTTCAGACGCAACAGGAATTTTTGGGTTGGGTCAATCCGTTCGCGAGATATGGGAGTTTGAAGCCAACAAATGGTTGAGAAGAGAACAAATTTTTCGCAATTCTGCTGCTCCAAACGCTTAACCAGAATGGCCTAGGGAAAAAATGCACATTCCGTTGTAATCGTGCGAGTTTCTACTTTCAGATGCAATAGGAATTTTCGGGTTAGGTCAATCCGTTCGCGAGATATGGGAGTTTCGAGCCAACAAATGGTTGAGAAGAGAACAAATTTTTCGCAATTCTGCTGCTCCAAACGCTTAACCAGAATGGCCTAGGGAAAAAATGCACATACCGTTGTAATCTGGCGAGTTTCTACTTTCAGATGCAATAGGAATTTTTGCGTTAGGTCAATCCGTTCGCGAGATATGGGAGTTTGAAGCCAACAAATGGTTGAGAAGAGAACAAATTTTTCGCAATTCTGCTGCTCCAAACGCTTAACCAGAATGGCCTAGGGAAAAAATGCACATACCGTTGTAATCTGGCGAGTTTCTACTTTCAGATGCAATAGGAATTTTTGGGATAGGTCAATCAGTTCGCGAGATATGAGAGTTTGAAGCCAAGAAATGTTTGACAAGGCAAACAATTTTTCGCAATTCTGCTGCTCCAAACGCGAAACCAGAATAGCCTAGGGAAAAAGTACACATCCCGTTGTAATCGGGCGAGTTTCGACTTTCAGATGCAATAGGAATTTTTGGGTTAGGTCAATCCGTTCGCGAGATATGGGAGTTTGAAGCCAAGAAATGGTTGAGAAGGCACAAAATTTTTCGCACTTCTGCTGCTCCAAACGCTTAACCAGAATAGCCTAGGGAAAAAATGCACATACCGTTGTAATCTGGCGAGTTTCTACTTTCAGATGCAATAGGAATTTTTGCGTTAGGTCAATCCGTTCGCGAGATATGGGAGTTTGAAGCCAACAAATGGTTGAGAAGAGAACAAATTTTTCGCAATTCTGCTGCTCCAAACGCTTAACCAGAATGGCCTAGGGAAAAAATGCACATACCGTTGTAATCTGGCGAGTTTCTACTTTCAGATGCAATAGGAATTTTTGGGTTAGGTCAATCAGTTCGCGAGATATGGGAGTTTGAAGCCAAGAAATGTTTGACAAGGCAAAAAATTTTTCGCAATTCTGCTGCTCCAAACGCTTAACCAGAATGGCCTAGGGAAAAAATACACATTCCGTTGTAATCGTGCGAGTTTCTACTTTCAGATGCAATTGGAATTTTTGGGTCAGGTCACTCCGTTCGCGAGATATGGGAGTTTGAACCCAACAAATGGTTGAGAAGAGAACAAATTTTTCGCAATTCTGCTGCTCCAAACGCTTAACCAGAATGGCCTAGGGAAAAAATACACATTCCGTTGAAATCGTGCGAGTTTCTACTTTCAGACGCAACAGTAATTTTTGGGTTATGTCAATCCGTTCGCGAGATATGGGAGTTTGAAGCCAAGAAATGTTTGACAAGGCAAACAATTTTTCGCAATTCTGCTGCTCCAAACGCGAAACCAGAATAGCCTAGGGAAAAAGTACACATACCGTTGTAATCGGGCGAGTTTCGACTTTCAGATGCAATAGGAATTTTTGGGTTAGGTCAATCCGTTCGCGAGATATGGGAGTTTGAAGCCAAGAAATGGTTGAGAAGGCACAAAATTTTTCGCACTTCTGCTGCTCCAAACCCTTAACCAGAATAGCCTAGGGAAAAAGTACACATACCGTTGTAATCGGGCGAGTTTCTACTTTCAGACGCAACAGGAATTTTTGGGTTGGGTCAATCCGTTCGCGAGATATGGGAGTTTGAAGCCAACAAATGGTTGAGAAGAGAACAAATTTTTCGCAATTCTGCTGCTCCAAACGCTTAACCAGAATGGCCTAGGGAAAAAATGCACATTCCGTTGTAATCGTGCGAGTTTCTACTTTCAGATGCAATAGGAATTTTCGGGTTAGGTCAATCCGTTCGCGAGATATGGGAGTTTGAAGCCAACAAATGGTTGAGAAGAGAACAAATTTTTCGCAATTCTGCTGCTCCAAACGCTTAACCAGAATGGCCTAGGGAAAAAATGCACATACCGTTGTAATCTGGCGAGTTTCTACTTTCAGATGCAATAGGAATTTTTGCGTTAGGTCAATCCGTTCGCGAGATATGGGAGTTTGAAGACAACAAATGGTTGAGAAGAGAACAAATTTTTCGCAATTCTGCTGCTCCAAACGCTTAACCAGAATGGCCTAGGGAAAAAATGCACATACCGTTGTAATCTGGCGAGTTTCTGCTTTCAGATGCAATAGGAATTTTTGGGTTAGGTCAATCAGTTCGCGAGATATGGGAGTTTGAAGCCAAGAAATGTTTGACGAGGCAAAAAATTTTTCGCAATTCTGCTGCTCCAAACGCTTAACCAGAATGGCCTAGGGAAAAAATACACATTCCGTTGTAATCGTGCGAGTTTCTACTTTCAGATGCAATTGGAATTTTTGGGTTAGGTCACTCCGTTCGCGAGATATGGGAGTTTGAACCCAACAAATGGTTGAGAAGAGAACAAATTTTTCGCAATTCTGCTGCTCCAAACGCTTAACCAGAATGGCCTAGGGAAAAAATACACATTCCGTTGAAATCGTGCGAGTTTCTACTTTCAGACGCAACAGGAATTTTTAGGTTATGTCAATCCGTTCGCGAGATATGGGAGTTTGAAGCCAAGAAATGTTTGACAAGGCAAACAATTTTTCGCAATTCTGCTGCTCCAAACGCGAAACCAGAATAGCCTAGGGAAAAAGTACACATACCGTTGTAATCGGGCGAGTTTCGACTTTCAGATGCAATAGGAATTTTTGGGTTAGGTCAATCCGTTCGCGAGATATGGGAGTTTGAAGCCAAGAAATGGTTGAGAAGGCACAAAATTTTTCGCACTTCTGCTGCTCCAAACGCTTAACCAGAATAGCCTAGGGAAAAAGTACACATACCGTTGTAATCGGGCGAGTTTCTACTTTCAGACGCAACAGGAATTTTTGGGTTGGGTCAATCCGTTCGCGAGATATGGGAGTTTGAAGCCAACAAATGGTTGAGAAGAGAACAAATTTTTCGCAATTCTGCTGCTCCAAACGCTTAACCAGAATGGCCTAGGGAAAAAATGCACATTCCGTTGTAATCGTGCGAGTTTCTACTTTCAGATGCAATAGGAATTTTCGGGTTAGGTCAATCCGTTCGCGAGATATGGGAGTTTGAAGCCAACAAATGGTTGAGAAGAGAACAAATTTTTCGCAATTCTGCTGCTCCAAACGCTTAACCAGAATGGCCTAGGGAAAAAATGCACATACCGTTGCAATCTGGCGAGTTTCTACTTTCAGATGCAATAGGAATTTTTGCGTTAGGTCAATCCGTTCGCGAGATATGGGAGTTTGAAGCCAACAAATGGTTGAGAAGAGAACAAATTTTTCGCAATTCTGCTGCTCCAAACGCTTAACCAGAATGGCCTAGGGAAAAAATGCACATACCGTTGTAATCGGGCGAGTTTCTACTTTCAGACGCAACAGGAATTTTTGGGTTGGGTCAATCCGTTCGCGAGATATGGGAGTTTGAAGCCAACAAATGGTTGAGAAGAGAACAAATTTTTCGCAATTCTGCTGCTCCAAACGCTTAACCAGAATGGCCTAGGGAAAAAATGCACATTCCGTTGTAATCGTGCGAGTTTCTACTTTCAGATGCAATAGGAATTTTCGGGTTAGGTCAATCCGTTCGCGAGATATGGGAGTTTGAAGCCAACAAATGGTTGAGAAGAGAACAAATTTTTCGCAATTCTGCTGCTCCAAACGCTTAACCAGAATGGCCTAGGGAAAAAATGCACATACCGTTGCAATCTGGCGAGTTTCTACTTTCAGATGCAATAGGAATTTTTGCGTTAGGTCAATCCGTTCGCGAGATATGGGAGTTTGAAGCCAACAAATGGTTGAGAAGAGAACAAATTTTTCGCAATTCTGCTGCTCCAAACGCTTAACCAGAATGGCCTAGGGAAAAAATGCACATACCGTTGTAATCGGGCGAGTTTCTACTTTCAGACGCAACAGGAATTTTTGGGTTGGGTCAATCCGTTCGCGAGATATGGGAGTTTGAAGCCAACAAATGGTTGAGAAGAGAACAAATTTTTCGCAATTCTGCTGCTCCAAACGCTTAACCAGAATGGCCTAGGGAAAAAATGCACATTCCGTTGTAATCGTGCGAGTTTCTACTTTCAGATGCAATAGGAATTTTCGGGTTAGGTCAATCCGTTCGCGAGATATGGGAGTTTGAAGCCAAGAAATGTTTGACAAGGCAAAAAATTTTTCGCAATTCTGCTGCTCCAAACGCTTAACCAGAATGGCCTAGGGAAAAAATACACATTCCGTTGTAATCGTGCGAGTTTCTACTTTCAGATGCAATTGGAATTTTTGGGTTAGGTCACTCCGTTCGCGAGATATGGGAGTTTGAACCCAACAAATGGTTGAGAAGAGAACAAATTTTTCGCAATTCTGCTGCTCCAAACGCGAAACCAGAATAGCCTAGGGAAAAAGTACACATCCCGTTGTAATCGGGCGAGTTTCGACTTTCAGATGCAATAGGAATTTTTGGGTTAGGTCAATCCGTTCGCGAGATATGGGAGTTTGAAGCCAAGAAATGGTTGAGAAGGCACAAAATCTTTCGCACTTCTGCTGCTCCAAACGCTTAACCAGAATAGCCTAGGGAAAAAGTACACATACCGTAGTAATCGGGCGAGTTTCTACTTTCAGACGCAACAGGAATTTTTGGGTTGGGTCAATCCGTTCGCGAGATATGGGAGTTTGAAGCCAACAAATGGTTGAGAAGAGAACAAATTTTTCGCAATTCTGCTGCTCCAAACGCTTAACCAGAATGGCCTAGGGAAAAAATGCACATTCCGTTGTAATCGTGCGAGTTTCTACTTTCAGATGCAATAGGAATTTTCGGGTTAGGTCAATCCGTTCGCGAGATATGGGAGTTTCGAGCCAACAAATGGTTGAGAAGAGAACAAATTTTTCGCAATTCTGCTGCTCCAAACGCTTAACCAGAATGGCCTAGGGAAAAAATGCACATACCGTTGTAATCTGGCGAGTTTCTACTTTCAGATGCAATAGGAATTTTTGCGTTAGGTCAATCCGTTCGCGAGATATGGGAGTTTGAAGCCAACAAATGGTTGAGAAGAGAACAAATTTTTCGCAATTCTGCTGCTCCAAACGCTTAACCAGAATGGCCTAGGGAAAAAATGCACATACCGTTGTAATCTGGCGAGTTTCTACTTTCAGATGCAATAGGAATTTTTGGGATAGGTCAATCAGTTCGCGAGATATGAGAGTTTGAAGCCAAGAAATGTTTGACAAGGCAAACAATTTTTCGCAATTCTGCTGCTCCAAACGCGAAACCAGAATAGCCTAGGGAAAAAGTACACATCCCGTTGTAATCGGGCGAGTTTCGACTTTCAGATGCAATAGGAATTTTTGGGTTAGGTCAATCCGTTCGCGAGATATGGGAGTTTGAAGCCAAGAAATGGTTGAGAAGGCACAAAATTTTTCGCACTTCTGCTGCTCCAAACGCTTAACCAGAATAGCCTAGGGAAAAAATGCACATACCGTTGTAATCTGGCGAGTTTCTACTTTCAGATGCAATAGGAATTTTTGCGTTAGGTCAATCCGTTCGCGAGATATGGGAGTTTGAAGCCAACAAATGGTTGAGAAGAGAACAAATTTTTCGCAATTCTGCTGCTCCAAACGCTTAACCAGAATGGCCTAGGGAAAAAATGCACATACCGTTGTAATCTGGCGAGTTTCTACTTTCAGATGCAATAGGAATTTTTGGGTTAGGTCAATCAGTTCGCGAGATATGGGAGTTTGAAGCCAAGAAATGTTTGACAAGGCAAAAAATTTTTCGCAATTCTGCTGCTCCAAACGCTTAACCAGAATGGCCTAGGGAAAAAATACACATTCCGTTGTAATCGTGCGAGTTTCTACTTTCAGATGCAATTGGAATTTTTGGGTCAGGTCACTCCGTTCGCGAGATATGGGAGTTTGAACCCAACAAATGGTTGAGAAGAGAACAAATTTTTCGCAATTCTGCTGCTCCAAACGCTTAACCAGAATGGCCTAGGGAAAAAATACACATTCCGTTGAAATCGTGCGAGTTTCTACTTTCAGACGCAACAGTAATTTTTGGGTTATGTCAATCCGTTCGCGAGATATGGGAGTTTGAAGCCAAGAAATGTTTGACAAGGCAAACAATTTTTCGCAATTCTGCTGCTCCAAACGCGAAACCAGAATAGCCTAGGGAAAAAGTACACATACCGTTGTAATCGGGCGAGTTTCGACTTTCAGATGCAATAGGAATTTTTGGGTTAGGTCAATCCGTTCGCGAGATATGGGAGTTTGAAGCCAAGAAATGGTTGAGAAGGCACAAAATTTTTCGCACTTCTGCTGCTCCAAACGCTTAACCAGAATAGCCTAGGGAAAAAGTACACATACCGTTGTAATCGGGCGAGTTTCTACTTTCAGACGCAACAGGAATTTTTGGGTTGGGTCAATCCGTTCGCGAGATATGGGAGTTTGAAGCCAACAAATGGTTGAGAAGAGAACAAATTTTTCGCAATTCTGCTGCTCCAAACGCTTAACCAGAATGGCCTAGGGAAAAAATGCACATTCCGTTGTAATCGTGCGAGTTTCTACTTTCAGATGCAATAGGAATTTTCGGGTTAGGTCAATCCGTTCGCGAGATATGGGAGTTTGAAGCCAACAAATGGTTGAGAAGAGAACAAATTTTTCGCAATTCTGCTGCTCCAAACGCTTAACCAGAATGGCCTAGGGAAAAAATGCACATACCGTTGTAATCTGGCGAGTTTCTACTTTCAGATGCAATAGGAATTTTTGCGTTAGGTCAATCCGTTCGCGAGATATGGGAGTTTGAAGACAACAAATGGTTGAGAAGAGAACAAATTTTTCGCAATTCTGCTGCTCCAAACGCTTAACCAGAATGGCCTAGGGAAAAAATGCACATACCGTTGTAATCTGGCGAGTTTCTGCTTTCAGATGCAATAGGAATTTTTGGGTTAGGTCAATCAGTTCGCGAGATATGGGAGTTTGAAGCCAAGAAATGTTTGACGAGGCAAAAAATTTTTCGCAATTCTGCTGCTCCAAACGCTTAACCAGAATGGCCTAGGGAAAAAATACACATTCCGTTGTAATCGTGCGAGTTTCTACTTTCAGATGCAATTGGAATTTTTGGGTTAGGTCACTCCGTTCGCGAGATATGGGAGTTTGAACCCAACAAATGGTTGAGAAGAGAACAAATTTTTCGCAATTCTGCTGCTCCAAACGCTTAACCAGAATGGCCTAGGGAAAAAATACACATTCCGTTGAAATCGTGCGAGTTTCTACTTTCAGACGCAACAGGAATTTTTAGGTTATGTCAATCCGTTCGCGAGATATGGGAGTTTGAAGCCAAGAAATGTTTGACAAGGCAAACAATTTTTCGCAATTCTGCTGCTCCAAACGCGAAACCAGAATAGCCTAGGGAAAAAGTACACATACCGTTGTAATCGGGCGAGTTTCGACTTTCAGATGCAATAGGAATTTTTGGGTTAGGTCAATCCGTTCGCGAGATATGGGAGTTTGAAGCCAAGAAATGGTTGAGAAGGCACAAAATTTTTCGCACTTCTGCTGCTCCAAACGCTTAACCAGAATAGCCTAGGGAAAAAGTACACATACCGTTGTAATCGGGCGAGTTTCTACTTTCAGACGCAACAGGAATTTTTGGGTTGGGTCAATCCGTTCGCGAGATATGGGAGTTTGAAGCCAACAAATGGTTGAGAAGAGAACAAATTTTTCGCAATTCTGCTGCTCCAAACGCTTAACCAGAATGGCCTAGGGAAAAAATGCACATTCCGTTGTAATCGTGCGAGTTTCTACTTTCAGATGCAATAGGAATTTTCGGGTTAGGTCAATCCGTTCGCGAGATATGGGAGTTTGAAGCCAACAAATGGTTGAGAAGAGAACAAATTTTTCGCAATTCTGCTGCTCCAAACGCTTAACCAGAATGGCCTAGGGAAAAAATGCACATACCGTTGCAATCTGGCGAGTTTCTACTTTCAGATGCAATAGGAATTTTTGCGTTAGGTCAATCCGTTCGCGAGATATGGGAGTTTGAAGCCAACAAATGGTTGAGAAGAGAACAAATTTTTCGCAATTCTGCTGCTCCAAACGCTTAACCAGAATGGCCTAGGGAAAAAATGCACATACCATTGTAATCTGGCGAGTTTCTACTTTCAGATGCAATAGGAATTTTTGGGTTAGGTCAATCAGTTCGCGAGATATGGGAGTTTGAAGCCAAGAAATGTTTGACAAGGCAAAAAATTTTTCGCAATTCTGCTGCTCCAAACGCTTAACCAGAATGGCCTAGGGAAAAAATACACATTCCGTTGTAATCGTGCGAGTTTCTACTTTCAGATGCAATTGGAATTTTTGGGTTAGGTCACTCCGTTCGCGAGATATGGGAGTTTGAACCCAACAAATGGTTGAGAAGAGAACAAATTTTTCGCAATTCTGCTGCTCCAAACGCTTAACCAGAATGGCCTAGGGAAAAAATACACATTCCGTTGAAATCGTGCGAGTTTCTACTTTCAGACGCAACAGGAACTTTTGGGTTATGTCAATCCGTTCGCGAGATATGGGAGTTTGAAGCCAAGAAATGTTTGACAAGGCAAACAATTTTTCGCAATTCTGCTGCTCCAAACGCGAAACCAGAATAGCCTAGGGAAAAAGTACACATACCGTTGTAATCGGGCGAGTTTCGACTTTCAGATGCAATAGGAATTTTTGGGTTAGGTCAATCCGTTCGCGAGATATGGGAGTTTGAAGCCAAGAAATGGTTGAGAAGGCACAAAATTTTTCGCACTTCTGCTGCTCCAAACGCTTAACCAGAATAGCCTAGGGAAAAAGTACACATTCCGTTGTAATCGTGCGAGTTTCTACTTTCAGATGCAATAGGAATTTTCGGGTTAGGTCAATCCGTTCGCGAGATATGGGAGTTTGAAGCCAACAAATGGTTGAGAAGAGAACAAATTTTTCGCAATTCTGCTGCTCCAAACGCTTAACCAGAATGGCCTAGGGAAAAAATGCACATACCGTTGTAATCTGGCGAGTTTCTACTTTCAGATGCAATAGGAATTTTTGCGTTAGGTCAATCCGTTCGCGAGATATGGGAGTTTGAAGCCAACAAATGGTTGAGAAGAGAACAAATTTTTCGCAATTCTGCTGCTCCAAACGCTTAACCAGAATTGCCTAGGGAAAAAATGCACATACCGTTGTAATCTGGCGAGTTTCTACTTTCAGATGCAATAGGAATTTTTGGGATAGGTCAATCAGTTCGCGAGATATGGGAGTTTGAAGCCAAGAAATGTTTGACAAGGCAAACAATTTTTCGCAATTCTGCTGCTCCAAACGCGAAACCAGAATAGCCTAGGGAAAAAGTACACATACCGTTGTAATCGGGCGTGTTTCGACTTTCAGATGCAATAGGAATTTTTGCGTTAGGTCAATCCGTTCGCGAGATATGGGAGTTTGAAGCCAACAAATGGTTGAGAAGAGAACAAATTCTTCGCAATTCTGCTGCTCCAAACGCTTAACCAGAATGGCCTAGGGAAAAAATGCACATACCGTTGTAATCTGGCGAGTTTCTACTTTCAGATGCAATAGGAATTTTTGGGTTAGGTCAATCAGTTCGCGAGATATGGGAGTTTGAAGCCAAGAAATGTTTGACAAGGCAAAAAATTTTTCGCAATTCTGCTGCTCCAAACGCTTAACCAGAATGGCCTAGGGAAAAAATACACATTCCGTTGTAATCGTGCGAGTTTCTACTTTCAGATGCAATAGGAATTTTCGGGTTAGGTCAATCCGTTCGCGAGATATGGGAGTTTGAAGCCAACAAATGGTTGAGAAGAGAACAAATTTTTCGCAATTCTGCTGCTCCAAACGCTTAACCAGAATGGCCTAGGGAAAAAATGCACATACCGTTGTAATCTGGCGAGTTTCTACTTTCAGATGCAATAGGAATTTTTGCGTTAGGTCAATCCGTTCGCGAGATATGGGAGTTTGAAGCCAACAAATGGTTGAGAAGAGAACAAATTTTTCGCAATTCTGCTGCTCCAAACGCTTAACCAGAATTGCCTAGGGAAAAAATGCACATACCGTTGTAATCTGGCGAGTTTCTACTTTCAGATGCAATAGGAATTTTTGGGATAGGTCAATCAGTTCGCGAGATATGGGAGTTTGAAGCCAAGAAATGTTTGACAAGGCAAACAATTTTTCGCAATTCTGCTGCTCCAAACGCGAAACCAGAATAGCCTAGGGAAAAAGTACACATACCGTTGTAATCGGGCGTGTTTCGACTTTCAGATGCAATAGGAATTTTTGCGTTAGGTCAATCCGTTCGCGAGATATGGGAGTTTGAAGCCAACAAATGGTTGAGAAGAGAACAAATTTTTCGCAATTCTGCTGCTCCAAACGCTTAACCAGAATGGCCTAGGGAAAAAATGCACATACCGTTGTAATCTGGCGAGTTTCTACTTTCAGATGCAATAGGAATTTTTGGGTTAGGTCAATCAGTTCGCGAGATATGGGAGTTTGAAGCCAAGAAATGTTTGACAAGGCAAAAAATTTTTCGCAATTCTGCTGCTCCAAACGCTTAACCAGAATGGCCTAGGGAAAAAATACACATTCCGTTGTAATCGTGCGAGTTTCTACTTTCAGATGCAATCGGAATTTTTGGGTTAGGTCACTCCGTTCGCGAGATATGGGAGTTTGAACCCAACAAATGGTTGAGAAGAGAACAAATTTTTCGCAATTCTGCTGCTCCAAACGCTTAACCAGAATGGCCTAGGGAAAAAATGCACATACCGTTGTAATCTGGCGAGTTTCTACTTTCAGATGCAATAGGAATTTTTGCGTTAGGTCAATCCGTTCGCGAGATATGGGAGTTTGAAGCCAACAAATGGTTGACAAGGCAAACAATTTTTCGCAATTCTGCTGCTCCAAACGCGAAACCAGAATAGCCTAGGGAAAAAGTACACATACCGTTGTAATCGGGCGAGTTTCGACTTTCAGATGCAATAGGAATTTTTGGGTTAGGTCAATCCGTTCGCGAGATATGGGAGTTTGAAGCCAAGAAATGGTTGAGAAGGCACAAAATTTTTCGCACTTCTGCTGCTCCAAACGCTTAACCAGAATAGCCTAGGGAAAAAGTACACATACCGTTGTAATCGGGCGAGTTTCTACTTTCAGACGCAACAGGAATTTTTGGGTTGGGTCAATCCGTTCGCGAGATATGGGAGTTTGAAGCCAACAAATGGTTGAGAAGAGAACAAATTTTTCGCAATTCTGCTGCTCCAAACGCTTAACCAGAATGGCCTAGGGAAAAAATGCACATTCCGTTGTAATCGTGCGAGTTTCTACTTTCAGATGCAATAGGAATTTTCGGGTTAGGTCACTCCGTTCGCGAGATATGGGAGTTTGAACCCAACAAATGGTTGAGAAGAGAACAAATTTTTCGCAATTCTGCTGCTCCAAACGCTTAACCAGAATGGCCTAGGGAAAAAATGCACATACCGTTGTAATCTGGCGAGTTTCTACTTTCAGATGCAATAGGAATTTTTGCGTTAGGTCAATCCGTTCGCGAGATATGGGAGTTTGAAGACAACAAATGGTTGAGAAGAGAACAAATTTTTCGCAATTCTGCTGCTCCAAACGCTTAACCAGAATGGCCTAGGGAAAAAATGCACATACCGTTGTAATCTGGCGAGTTTCTGCTTTCAGATGCAATAGGAATTTTTGGGTTAGGTCAATCAGTTCGCGAGATATGGGAGTTTGAAGCCAAGAAATGTTTGACGAGGCAAAAAATTTTTCGCAATTCTGCTGCTCCAAACGCTTAACCAGAATGGCCTAGGGAAAAAATACACATTCCGTTGTAATCGTGCGAGTTTCTACTTTCAGATGCAATTGGAATTTTTGGGTTAGGTCACTCCGTTCGCGAGATATGGGAGTTTGAACCCAACAAATGGTTGAGAAGAGAACAAATTTTTCGCAATTCTGCTGCTCCAAACGCTTAACCAGAATGGCCTAGGGAAAAAATACACATTCCGTTGAAATCGTGCGAGTTTCTACTTTCAGACGCAACAGGAATTTTTAGGTTATGTCAATCCGTTCGCGAGATATGGGAGTTTGAAGCCAAGAAATGTTTGACAAGGCAAACAATTTTTCGCAATTCTGCTGCTCCAAACGCGAAACCAGAATAGCCTAGGGAAAAAGTACACATACCGTTGTAATCGGGCGAGTTTCGACTTTCAGATGCAATAGGAATTTTTGGGTTAGGTCAATCCGTTCGCGAGATATGGGAGTTTGAAGCCAAGAAATGGTTGAGAAGGCACAAAATTTTTCGCACTTCTGCTGCTCCAAACGCTTAACCAGAATAGCCTAGGGAAAAAGTACACATACCGTTGTAATCGGGCGAGTTTCTACTTTCAGACGCAACAGGAATTTTTGGGTTGGGTCAATCCGTTCGCGAGATATGGGAGTTTGAAGCCAACAAATGGTTGAGAAGAGAACAAATTTTTCGCAATTCTGCTGCTCCAAACGCTTAACCAGAATGGCCTAGGGAAAAAATGCACATTCCGTTGTAATCGTGCGAGTTTCTACTTTCAGATGCAATAGGAATTTTCGGGTTAGGTCAATCCGTTCGCGAGATATGGGAGTTTGAAGCCAACAAATGGTTGAGAAGAGAACAAATTTTTCGCAATTCTGCTGCTCCAAACGCTTAACCAGAATGGCCTAGGGAAAAAATGCACATACCGTTGCAATCTGGCGAGTTTCTACTTTCAGATGCAATAGGAATTTTTGCGTTAGGTCAATCCGTTCGCGAGATATGGGAGTTTGAAGCCAACAAATGGTTGAGAAGAGAACAAATTTTTCGCAATTCTGCTGCTCCAAACGCTTAACCAGAATGGCCTAGGGAAAAAATGCACATACCATTGTAATCTGGCGAGTTTCTACTTTCAGATGCAATAGGAATTTTTGGGTTAGGTCAATCAGTTCGCGAGATATGGGAGTTTGAAGCCAAGAAATGTTTGACAAGGCAAAAAATTTTTCGCAATTCTGCTGCTCCAAACGCTTAACCAGAATGGCCTAGGGAAAAAATACACATTCCGTTGTAATCGTGCGAGTTTCTACTTTCAGATGCAATTGGAATTTTTGGGTTAGGTCACTCCGTTCGCGAGATATGGGAGTTTGAACCCAACAAATGGTTGAGAAGAGAACAAATTTTTCGCAATTCTGCTGCTCCAAACGCTTAACCAGAATGGCCTAGGGAAAAAATACACATTCCGTTGAAATCGTGCGAGTTTCTACTTTCAGACGCAACAGGAACTTTTGGGTTATGTCAATCCGTTCGCGAGATATGGGAGTTTGAAGCCAAGAAATGTTTGACAAGGCAAACAATTTTTCGCAATTCTGCTGCTCCAAACGCGAAACCAGAATAGCCTAGGGAAAAAGTACACATACCGTTGTAATCGGGCGAGTTTCGACTTTCAGATGCAATAGGAATTTTTGGGTTAGGTCAATCCGTTCGCGAGATATGGGAGTTTGAAGCCAAGAAATGGTTGAGAAGGCACAAAATTTTTCGCACTTCTGCTGCTCCAAACGCTTAACCAGAATAGCCTAGGGAAAAAGTACACATTCGGTTGTAATCGTGCGAGTTTCTACTTTCAGATGCAATAGGAATTTTCGGGTTAGGTCAATCCGTTCGCGAGATATGGGAGTTTGAAGCCAACAAATGGTTGAGAAGAGAACAAATTTTTCGCAATTCTGCTGCTCCAAACGCTTAACCAGAATGGCCTAGGGAAAAAATGCACATACCGTTGTAATCTGGCGAGTTTCTACTTTCAGATGCAATAGGAATTTTTGCGTTAGGTCAATCCGTTCGCGAGATATGGGAGTTTGAAGCCAACAAATGGTTGAGAAGAGAACAAATTTTTCGCAATTCTGCTGCTCCAAACGCTTAACCAGAATTGCCTAGGGAAAAAATGCACATACCGTTGTAATCTGGCGAGTTTCTACTTTCAGATGCAATAGGAATTTTTGGGATAGGTCAATCAGTTCGCGAGATATGGGAGTTTGAAGCCAAGAAATGTTTGACAAGGCAAAAAATTTTTCGCAATTCTGCTGCTCCAAACGCGAAACCAGAATAGCCTAGGGAAAAAGTACACATACCGTTGTAATCGGGCGTGTTTCGACTTTCAGATGCAATAGGAATTTTTGCGTTAGGTCAATCCGTTCGCGAGATATGGGAGTTTGAAGCCAACAAATGGTTGAGAAGAGAACAAATTTTTCGCAATTCTGCTGCTCCAAACGCTTAACCAGAATGGCCTAGGGAAAAAATGCACATACCGTTGTAATCTGGCGAGTTTCTACTTTCAGATGCAATAGGAATTTTTGCGTTAGGTCAATCCGTTCGCGAGATATGGGAGTTTGAAGCCAACAAATGGTTGAGAAGAGAACAAATTTTTCGCAATTCTGCTGCTCCAAACGCTTAACCAGAATTGCCTAGGGAAAAAATGCACATACCGTTGTAATCTGGCGAGTTTCTACTTTCAGATGCAATAGGAATTTTTGGGATAGGTCAATCAGTTCGCGAGATATGGGAGTTTGAAGCCAAGAAATGTTTGACAAGGCAAACAATTTTTCGCAATTCTGCTGCTCCAAACGCGAAACCAGAATAGCATAGGGAAAAAGTACACATACCGTTGTAATCGGGCGTGTTTCGACTTTCAGATGCAATAGGAATTTTTGCGTTAGGTCAATCCGTTCGCGAGATATGGGAGTTTGAAGCCAACAAATGGTTGAGAAGAGAACAAATTTTTCGCAATTCTGCTGCTCCAAACGCTTAACCAGAATGGCCTAGGGAAAAAATGCACATACCGTTGTAATCTGGCGAGTTTCTACTTTCAGATGCAATAGGAATTTTTGGGTTAGGTCAATCAGTTCGCGAGATATGGGAGTTTGAAGCCAAGAAATGTTTGACAAGGCAAAAAATTTTTCGCAATTCTGCTGCTCCAAACGCTTAACCAGAATGGCCTAGGGAAAAAATACACATTCCGTTGTAATCGTGCGAGTTTCTACTTTCAGATGCAATCGGAATTTTTGGGTTAGGTCACTCCGTTCGCGAGATATGGGAGTTTGAACCCAACAAATGGTTGAGAAGAGAACAAATTTTTCGCAATTCTGCTGCTCCAAACGCTTAACCAGAATGGCCTAGGGAAAAAATGCACATACCGTTGTAATCTGGCGAGTTTCTACTTTCAGATGCAATAGGAATTTTTGCGTTAGGTCAATCCGTTCGCGAGATATGGGAGTTTGAAGCCAACAAATGGTTGACAAGGCAAACAATTTTTCGCAATTCTGCTGCTCCAAACGCGAAACCAGAATAGCCTAGGGAAAAAGTACACATACCGTTGTAATCGGGCGAGTTTCGACTTTCAGATGCAATAGGAATTTTTGGGTTAGGTCAATCCGTTCGCGAGATATGGGAGTTTGAAGCCAAGAAATGGTTGAGAAGGCACAAAATTTTTCGCACTTCTGCTGCTCCAAACGCTTAACCAGAATAGCCTAGGGAAAAAGTACACATACCGTTGTAATCGGGCGAGTTTCTACTTTCAGACGCAACAGGAATTTTTGGGTTGGGTCAATCCGTTCGCGAGATATGGGAGTTTGAAGCCAACAAATGGTTGAGAAGAGAACAAATTTTTCGCAATTCTGCTGCTCCAAACGCTTAACCAGAATGGCCTAGGGAAAAAATGCACATTCCGTTGTAATCGTGCGAGTTTCTACTTTCAGATGCAATAGGAATTTTCGGGTTAGGTCACTCCGTTCGCGAGATATGGGAGTTTGAACCCAACAAATGGTTGAGAAGAGAACAAATTTTTCGCAATTCTGCTGCTCCAAACGCTTAACCAGAATGGCCTAGGGAAAAAATGCACATACCGTTGTAATCTGGCGAGTTTCTACTTTCAGATGCAATAGGAATTTTTGCGTTAGGTCAATCCGTTCGCGAGATATGGGAGTTTGAAGCCAACAAATGGTTGACAAGGCAAACAATTTTTCGCAATTCTGCTGCTCCAAACGCGAAACCAGAATAGCCTAGGGAAAAAGTACACATACCGTTGTAATCGGGCGAGTTTCGACTTTCAGATGCAATAGGAATTTTTGGGTTAGGTCAATCCGTTCGCGAGATATGGGAGTTTGAAGCCAAGAAATGGTTGAGAAGGCACAAAATTTTTCGCACTTCTGCTGCTCCAAACGCTTAACCAGAATAGCCTAGGGAAAAAGTACACATACCGTTGTAATCGGGCGAGTTTCTACTTTCAGACGCAACAGGAATTTTTGGGTTGGGTCAATCCGTTCGCGAGATATGGGAGTTTGAAGCCAACAAATGGTTGAGAAGAGAACAAATTTTTCGCAATTCTGCTGCTCCAAACGCTTAACCAGAATGGCCTAGGGAAAAAATGCACATTCCGTTGTAATCGTGCGAGTTTCTACTTTCAGATGCAATAGGAATTTTCGGGTTAGGTCAATCCGTTCGCGAGATATGGGAGTTTGAAGCCAACAAATGGTTGAGAAGAGAACAAATTTTTCGCAATTCTGCTGCTCCAAACGCTTAACCAGAATGGCCTAGGGAAAAAATGCACATACCGTTGTAATCTGGCGAGTTTCTACTTTCAGATGCAATAGGAATTTTTGCGTTAGGTCAATCCGTTCGCGAGATATGGGAGTTTGAAGCCAACAAATGGTTGAGAAGAGAACAAATTTTTCGCAATTCTGCTGCTCCAAACGCTTAACCAGAATGGCCTAGGGAAAAAATGCACATACCGTTGTAATCTGGCGAGTTTCTACTTTCAGATGCAATAGGAATTTTTGGGATAGGTCAATCAGTTCGCGAGATATGGGAGTTTGAAGCCAAGAAATGTTTGACAAGGCAAACAATTTTTCGCAATTCTGCTGCTCCAAACGCGAAACCAGAATAGCCTAGGGAAAAAGTACACATACCGTTGTAATCGGGCGTGTTTCGACTTTCAGATGCAATAGGAATTTTTGGGTTAGGTCAATCCGTTCGCGAGATATGGGAGTTTGAAGCCAAGAAATGGTTGAGAAGGCACAAAATTTTTCGCACTTCTGCTGCTCCAAACGCTTAACCAGAATAGCCTAGGGAAAAAGTACACATACCGTTGTAATCGGGCGAGTTTCTACTTTCAGACGCAACAGGAATTTTTGGGTTGGGTCAATCCGTTCGCGAGATATGGGAGTTTGAAGCCAACAAATGGTTGAGAAGAGAACAAATTTTTCGCAATTCTGCTGCTCCAAACGCTTAACCAGAATGGCCTAGGGAAAAAATGCACATTCCGTTGTAATCGTGCGAGTTTCTACTTTCAGATGCAATAGGAATTTTCGGGTTAGGTCAATCCGTTCGCGAGATATGGGAGTTTGAAGCCAACAAATGGTTGAGAAGAGAACAAATTTTTCGCAATTCTGCTGCTCCAAACGCTTAACCAGAATGGCCTAGGGAAAAAATGCACATACCGTTGTAATCTGGCGAGTTTCTACTTTCAGATGCAATAGGAATTTTTGCGTTAGGTCAATCCGTTCGCGAGATATGGGAGTTTGAAGCCAAGAAATGTTTGACAAGGCAAACAATTTTTCGCAATTCTGCTGCTCCAAACGCGAAACCAGAATAGCCTAGGGAAAAAGTACACATACCGTTGTAATCGGGCGTGTTTCGACTTTCAGATGCAATAGGAATTTTTGCGTTAGGTCAATCCGTTCGCGAGATATGGGAGTTTGAAGCCAACAAATGGTTGAGAAGAGAACAAATTTTTCGCAATTCTGCTGCTCCAAAACGCTTAACCAGAATGGCCTAGGGAAAAAATGCACATACCGTTGTAATCTGGCGAGTTTCTACTTTCAGATGCAATAGGAATTTTTGGGTTAGGTCAATCAGTTCGCGAGATATGGGAGTTTGAAGCCAAGAAATGTTTGACAAGGCAAAAAATTTTTCGCAATTCTGCTGCTCCAAACGCTTAACCAGAATGGCCTAGGGAAAAAATACACATACCGTTGTAATCTGGCGAGTTTCTACTTTCAGATGCAATAGGAATTTTTGCGTTAGGTCAATCAGTTCGCGAGATATGGGAGTTTGAAGCCAACAAATGGTTGACAAGGCAAACAATTTTTCGCAATTCTGCTGCTCCAAACGCGAAACCAGAATAGCCTAGGGAAAAAGTACACATACCGTTGTAATCGGGCGAGTTTCGACTTTCAGATGCAATAGGAATTTTTGGGTTAGGTCAATCCGTTCGCGAGATATGGGAGTTTGAAGCCAAGAAATGGTTGAGAAGGCACAAAATTTTTCGCACTTCTGCTGCTCCAAACGCTTAACCAGAATAGCCTAGGGAAAAAGTACACATACCGTTGTAATCGGGCGAGTTTCTACTTTCAGACGCAACAGGAATTTTTGGGTTGGGTCAATCCGTTCGCGAGATATGGGAGTTTGAAGCCAACAAATGGTTGAGAAGAGAACAAATTTTTCGCAATTCTGCTGCTCCAAACGCTTAACCAGAATGGCCTAGGGAAAAAATGCACATTCCGTTGTAATCGTGCGAGTTTCTACTTTCAGATGCAATAGGAATTTTCGGGTTAGGTCAATCCGTTCGCGAGATATGGGAGTTTGAAGCCAACAAATGGTTGAGAAGAGAACAAATTTTTCGCAATTCTGCTGCTCCAAACGCTTAACCAGAATGGCCTAGGGAAAAAATGCACATACCGTTGTAATCTGGCGAGTTTCTACTTTCAGATGCAATAGGAATTTTTGCGTTATGTCAATCCGTTCGCGAGATATGGGAGTTTGAAGCCAACAAATGGTTGAGAAGAGAACAAATTTTTCGCAATTCTGCTGCTCCAAACGCTTAACCAGAATGGCTTAGGGAAAAAATGCACATACCGTTGTAATCTGGCGAGTTTCTACTTTCAGATGCAATAGGAATTTTTGGGATAGGTCAATCAGTTCGCGAGATATGGGAGTTTGAAGCCAAGAAATGTTTGACAAGGCAAACAATTTTTCGCAATTCTGCTGCTCCAAACGCGAAACCAGAATAGCCTAGGGAAAAAGTACACATACCGTTGTAATCGGGCGTGTTTCGACTTTCAGATGCAATAGGAATTTTTGGGTTAGGTCAATCCGTTCGCGAGATATGGGAGTTTGAAGCCAAGAAATGGTTGAGAAGGCACAAAATTTTTCGCACTTCTGCTGCTCCAAACGCTTAACCAGAATAGCCTAGGGAAAAAGTACACATACCGTTGTAATCGGGCGAGTTTCTACTTTCAGACGCAACAGGAATTTTTGGGTTGGGTCAATCCGTTCGCGAGATATGGGAGTTTGAAGCCAACAAATGGTTGAGAAGAGAACAAATTTTTCGCAATTCTGCTGCTCCAAACGCTTAACCAGAATGGCCTAGGGAAAAAATGCACATTCCGTTGTAATCGTGCGAGTTTCTACTTTCAGATGCAATAGGAATTTTCGGGTTAGGTCAATCCGTTCGCGAGATATGGGAGTTTGAAGCCAACAAATGGTTGAGAAGAGAACAAATTTTTCGCAATTCTGCTGCTCCAAACGCTTAACCAGAATGGCCTAGGGAAAAAATGCACATACCGTTGTAATCTGGCGAGTTTCTACTTTCAGATGCAATAGGAATTTTTGCGTTAGGTCAATCCGTTCGCGAGATATGGGAGTTTGAAGCCAACAAATGGTTGAGAAGAGAACAAATTTTTCGCAATTCTGCTGCTCCAAACGCATAACCAGAATGGCCTAGGGAAAAAATGCACATACCGTTGTAATCTGGCGAGTTTCTACTTTCAGATGCAATAGGAATTTTTGGGTTAGGTCAATCAGTTCGCGAGATATGGGAGTTTGAAGCCAAGAAATGTTTGACGAGGCAAAAAATTTTTCGCAATTCTGCTGCTCCAAACGCTTAACCAGAATGGCCTAGGGAAAAAATACACATTCCGTTGTAATCGTGCGAGTTTCTACTTTCAGATGCAATTGGAATTTTTGGGTTAGGTCACTCCGTTCGCGAGATATGGGAGTTTGAAGCCAACAAATGGTTGACAAGGCAAACAATTTTTCGCAATTCTGCTGCTCCAAACGCGAAACCAGAATAGCCTAGGGAAAAAGTACACATACCGTTGTAATCGGGCGAGTTTCGACTTTCAGATGCAATAGGAATTTTTGGGTTAGGTCAATCCGTTCGCGAGATATGGGAGTTTGAAGCCAAGAAATGGTTGAGAAGGCACACAATTTTTCGCACTTCTGCTGCTCCAAACGCTTAACCAGAATAGCCTAGGGAAAAAGTACACATACCGTTGTAATCGGGCGAGTTTCTACTTTCAGACGCAACAGGAATTTTTGGGTTGGGTCAATCCGTTCGCGAGATATGGGAGTTTGAAGCCAACAAATGGTTGAGAAGAGAACAAATTTTTCGCAATTCTGCTGCTCCAAACGCTTAACCAGAATGGCCTAGGGAAAAAATGCACATTCCGTTGTAATCGTGCGAGTTTCTACTTTCAGATGCAATAGGAATTTTCGGGTTAGGTCAATCCGTTCGCGAGATATGGGAGTTTGAAGCCAACAAATGGTTGAGAAGAGAAGAAATTTTTCGCAATTCTGCTGCTCCAAACGCTTAACCAGAATGGCCTAGGGAAAAAATGCACATACCGTTGTAATCTGGCGAGTTTCTACTTTCAGATGCAATAGGAATTTTTGCGTTAGGTCAATCCGTTCGCGAGATATGGGAGTTTGAAGCCAACAAATGGTTGAGAAGAGAACAAATTTTTCGCAATTCTGCTGCTCCAAACGCTTAACCAGAATGGCCTAGGGAAAAAATGCACATACCGTTGTAATCTGGCGAGTTTCTACTTTCAGATGCAATAGGAATTTTTGGGATAGGTCAATCAGTTCGCGAGATATGGGAGTTTGAAGCCAAGAAATGTTTGACAAGGCAAACAATTTTTCGCAATTCTGCTGCTCCAAACGCGAAACCAGAATAGCCTAGGGAAAAAGTACACATACCGTTGTAATCGGGCGTGTTTCGACTTTCAGATGCAATAGGAATTTTTGGGTTAGGTCAATCCGTTCGCGAGATATGGGAGTTTGAAGCCAAGAAATGGTTGAGAAGGCACAAAATTTTTCGCACTTCTGCTGCTCCAAACGCTTAACCAGAATAGCCTAGGGAAAAAGTACACATACCGTTGTAATCGGGCGAGTTTCTACTTTCAGACGCAACAGGAATTTTTGGGTTGGGTCAATCCGTTCGCGAGATATGGGAGTTTGAAGCCAACAAATGGTTGAGAAGAGAACAAATTTTTCGCAATTCTGCTGCTCCAAACGCTTAACCAGAATGGCCTAGGGAAAAAATGCACATTCCGTTGTAATCGTGCGAGTTTCTACTTTCAGATGCAATAGGAATTTTCGGGTTAGGTCAATCCGTTCGCGAGATATGGGAGTTTGAAGCCAACAAATGGTTGAGAAGAGAACAAATTTTTCGCAATTCTGCTGCTCCAAACGCTTAACCAGAATGGCCTAGGGAAAAAATGCACATACCGTTGTAATCTGGCGAGTTTCTACTTTCAGATGCAATAGGAATTTTTGCGTTAGGTCAATCCGTTCGCGAGATATGGGAGTTTGAAGCCAACAAATGGTTGAGAAGAGAACAAATTTTTCGCAATTCTGCTGCTCCAAACGCTTAACCAGAATGGCCTAGGGAAAAAATGCACATACCGTTGTAATCTGGCGAGTTTCTACTTTCAGATGCAATAGGAATTTTTGGGATAGGTCAATCAGTTAGCGAGATATGGGAGTTTGAAGCCAAGAAATGTTTGACAAGGCAAAAAATTTTTCGCAATTCTGCTGCTCCAAACGCTTAACCAGAATGGCCTAGGGAAAAAATACACATTCCGTTGTAATCGTGCGAGTTTCTACTTTCAGATGCAATAGGAATTTTTGGGTTAGGTCACTCCGTTCGCGAGATATGGGAGTTTGAACCCAACAAATGGTTGAGAAGGGAACAAATTTTTCGCAATTCTGCTGCTCCAAACGCTTAACCAGAATGGCCTAGGGAAAAAATGCACATACCGTTGTAATCTGGCGAGTTTCTACTTTCAGATGCAATAGGAATTTTTGCGTTAGGTCAATCCGTTCGCGAGATATGGGAGTTTGAAGCCAACAAATGGTTGAGAAGAGAACAAATTTTTCGCAATTCTGCTGCTCCAAACGCTTAACCAGAATGGCCTAGGGAATAAATGCACATACCGTTGTAATCTGGCGAGTTTCTACTTTCAGATGCAATAGGAATTTTTGGGTTAGGTCAATCCGTTCGCGAGATATGGGAGTTCGAAGCTAAGAGATGGTTGAGAAGACAACAAATTTTTGGCAATTCTGCTGCTCCAAACGTTTAGCCAGAATGGCATAGGGAAAAAATACACATACCGTTGCAATCGGGCGAGTTTCTACTTTCAGACGCAACAGGAATTCTTGGGTTATGTCAATCCGTTCGCGAGATATGGGAGTTTGAAGCCAAGAAATGGTTGAGAAGGCACAAAATTTTTCGCACTTCTGCTGCTCCAAACGCTTAACCAGAATAGCCTAGGGAAAAAGTACACATACCGTTGTAATCGGGCGAGTTTCTACTTTCAGACGCAACAGGAATTTTTGGGTTGGGTCAATCCGTTCGCGAGATATGGGAGTTTGAAGCCAACAAATGGTTGAGAAGAGAACAAATTTTTCGCAATTCTGCTGCTCCAAACGCTTAACCAGAATGGCCTAGGGAATAAATGCACATACCGTTGTAATCTGGCGAGTTTCTACTTTCAGATGCAATAGGAATTTTTGGGTTAGGTCAATCCGTTCGCGAGATATGGGAGTTCGAAGCTAAGAGATGGTTGAGAAGACAACAAATTTTTGGCAATTCTGCTGCTCCAAACGTTTAGCCAGAATGGCATAGGGAAAAAATACACATACCGTTGCAATCGGGCGAGTTTCTACTTTCAGACGCAACAGGAATTCTTGGGTTATGTCAATCCGTTCGCGAGATATGGGAGTTTGAAGCCAAGAAATGGTTGAGAAGGCACAAAATTTTTCGCACTTCTGCTGCTCCAAACGCTTAACCAGAATAGCCTAGGGAAAAAGTACACATACCGTTGTAATCGGGCGAGTTTCTACTTTCAGACGCAACAGGAATTTTTGGGTTGGGTCAATCCGTTCGCGAGATATGGGAGTTTGAAGCCAACAAATGGTTGAGAAGAGAACAAATTTTTCGCAATTCTGCTGCTCCAAACGCTTAACCAGAATGGCCTAGGGAAAAAATGCACATACCGTTGTAATCTGGCGAGTTTCTACTTTCAGATGCAATAGGAATTTTTGGGATAGGTCAATCCGTTCGCGAGATATGGGAGTTTGAAGCCAACAAATGGTTGAGAAGAGAACAAATTTTTCCCAATTCTGCTGCTCCAAACGCTTAACCAGAATGGCCTAGGGAAAAAATACACATTCCGTTGAAATCGTGCGAGTTTCTACTTTCAGACGCAACAGGAATTTTTGGGTTATGTCAATCCGTTCGCGAGATATGGGAGATTGAAGCCAAGAAATGTTTGACAAGGCAAACAATTTTTCGCAATTCTGCTGCTCCAAACGCGAAACCAGAATAGCCTAGGGAAAAAGTACACATACCGTTGTAATCGGGCGAGTTTCTACTTTCAGACGCAACAGGAATTTTTGGGTTGGGTCAATCCGTTCGCGAGATATGGGAGTTTGAAGCCAACAAATGGTTGAGAAGAGAACAAATTTTTCGCAATTCTGCTGCTCCAAACGCTTAACCAGAATGGCCTAGGGAAAAAATGCACATTCCTTTGTAATCGTGCGTGTTTCTACTTTCAGATGCAATAGGAATTTTCGGGTTAGGTCAATCCGTTCGCGAGATATGGGAGTTTGAAGCCAACAAATGGTTGAGAAGAGAACAAATTTTTCGCAATTCTGCTGCTCCAAACGCTTAACCAGAATGGCCTAGGGAAAAAATGCACATACCGTTGTAATCTGGCGAGTTTCTACTTTCAGATGCAATAGGAATTTTTGGGTTAGGTCAATCAGTTCGCGAGATATGGGAGTTTGAAGCCAACAGATGGTTGAGAAGAGAACAAATTTTTCGCAATTCTGCTGCTCCAAACGCTTAACCAGAATGGCCTAGGGAAAAAATGCACATACCGTTGTAATCTGGCGAGCTTCTACTTTCAGATGCAATAGGAATTTTCGGGTTAGGTCAATCCGTTCGCGAGATATGGGAGTTTGAAGCCAACAAATGGTTGAGAAGAGAACAAATTTTTCGCAATTCTGCTGCTCCAAACGCTTAACCAGAATGGTCTAGGGAAAAAATGCACATACCGTTGTAATCTGGCGAGTTTCTACTTTCAGATGCAATAGGAATTTTTGGGTTAGGTCAATCCGTTCGCGAGATATGGGAGTTTGAAGCCAACAAATGGTTGAGAAGAGTTCAAATTTTTCGCAATTCTGCTGCTCCAAACGCTTAACCAGAATGGCCTAGGGAAAAAATGCACATACCGTTGTAATCTGGCGAGTTTCTACTTTCAGATGCAATAGGAATTTTTGGGTTAGGTCAATCCGTTCGCGAGATATGGGAGTTTGAAGCCAAGAAATGGTTGAGAAGGCACAAAATTTTTCGCACTTCTGCTGCTCCAAACGCTTAACCAGAATAGCCTAGGGAAAAAGTACACATACCGTTGTAATCGGGCGAGTTTCTACTTTCAGACGCAACAGGAATTTTTGGGTTGGGTCAATCCGTTCGCGAGATATGGGAGTTTGAAGCCAACAAATGGTTGAGAAGAGAACAAATTTTTCGCAATTCTGCTGCTCCAAACGCTTAACCAGAATGGCCTAGGGAAAAAATGCACATTCCGTTGTAATCGTGCGAGTTTCTACTTTCAGATGCAATAGGAATTTTCGGGTTAGGTCAATCCGTTCGCGAGATATGGGAGTTTGAAGCCAACAAATGGTTGAGAAGAGAACAAATTTTTCGCAATTCTGCTGCTCCAAACGCTTAACCAGAATGGCCTAGGGAAAAAATGCACATACCGTTGTAATCTGGCGAGTTTCTACTTTCAGATGCAATAGGAATTTTTGCGTTAGGTCAATCCGTTCGCGAGATATGGGAGTTTGAAGCCAACAAATGGTTGAGAAGAGAACAAATTTTTCGCAATTCTGCTGCTCCAAACGCTTAACCAGAATGGCCTAGGGAAAAAATGCACATACCGTTGTAATCTGGCGAGTTTCTACTTTCAGATGCAATAGGAATTTTTGGGATAGGTCAATCAGTTAGCGAGATATGGGAGTTTGAAGCCAAGAAATGTTTGACAAGGCAAAAAATTTTTCGCAATTCTGCTGCTCCAAACGCTTAACCAGAATGGCCTAGGGAAAAAATACACATTCCGTTGTAATCGTGCGAGTTTCTACTTTCAGATGCAATAGGAATTTTTGGGTTAGGTCACTCCGTTCGCGAGATATGGGAGTTTGAACCCAACAAATGGTTGAGAAGGGAACAAATTTTTCGCAATTCTGCTGCTCCAAACGCTTAACCAGAATGGCCTAGGGAAAAAATGCACATACCGTTGTAATCTGGCGAGTTTCTACTTTCAGATGCAATAGGAATTTTTGCGTTAGGTCAATCCGTTCGCGAGATATGGGAGTTTGAAGCCAACAAATGGTTGAGAAGAGAACAAATTTTTCGCAATTCTGCTGCTCCAAACGCTTAACCAGAATGGCCTAGGGAATAAATGCACATACCGTTGTAATCTGGCGAGTTTCTACTTTCAGATGCAATAGGAATTTTTGGGTTAGGTCAATCCGTTCGCGAGATATGGGAGTTCGAAGCTAAGAGATGGTTGAGAAGACAACAAATTTTTGGCAATTCTGCTGCTCCAAACGTTTAGCCAGAATGGCATAGGGAAAAAATACACATACCGTTGCAATCGGGCGAGTTTCTACTTTCAGACGCAACAGGAATTCTTGGGTTATGTCAATCCGTTCGCGAGATATGGGAGTTTGAAGCCAAGAAATGGTTGAGAAGGCACAAAATTTTTCGCACTTCTGCTGCTCCAAACGCTTAACCAGAATAGCCTAGGGAAAAAGTACACATACCGTTGTAATCGGGCGAGTTTCTACTTTCAGACGCAACAGGAATTTTTGGGTTGGGTCAATCCGTTCGCGAGATATGGGAGTTTGAAGCCAACAAATGGTTGAGAAGAGAACAAATTTTTCGCAATTCTGCTGCTCCAAACGCTTAACCAGAATGGCCTAGGGAATAAATGCACATACCGTTGTAATCTGGCGAGTTTCTACTTTCAGATGCAATAGGAATTTTTGGGTTAGGTCAATCCGTTCGCGAGATATGGGAGTTCGAAGCTAAGAGATGGTTGAGAAGACAACAAATTTTTGGCAATTCTGCTGCTCCAAACGTTTAGCCAGAATGGCATAGGGAAAAAATACACATACCGTTGCAATCGGGCGAGTTTCTACTTTCAGACGCAACAGGAATTCTTGGGTTATGTCAATCCGTTCGCGAGATATGGGAGTTTGAAGCCAAGAAATGGTTGAGAAGGCACAAAATTTTTCGCACTTCTGCTGCTCCAAACGCTTAACCAGAATAGCCTAGGGAAAAAGTACACATACCGTTGTAATCGGGCGAGTTTCTACTTTCAGACGCAACAGGAATTTTTGGGTTGGGTCAATCCGTTCGCGAGATATGGGAGTTTGAAGCCAACAAATGGTTGAGAAGAGAACAAATTTTTCGCAATTCTGCTGCTCCAAACGCTTAACCAGAATGGCCTAGGGAAAAAATGCACATACCGTTGTAATCTGGCGAGTTTCTACTTTCAGATGCAATAGGAATTTTTGGGATAGGTCAATCCGTTCGCGAGATATGGGAGTTTGAAGCCAACAAATGGTTGAGAAGAGAACAAATTTTTCCCAATTCTGCTGCTCCAAACGCTTAACCAGAATGGCCTAGGGAAAAAATACACATTCCGTTGAAATCGTGCGAGTTTCTACTTTCAGACGCAACAGGAATTTTTGGGTTATGTCAATCCGTTCGCGAGATATGGGAGATTGAAGCCAAGAAATGTTTGACAAGGCAAACAATTTTTCGCAATTCTGCTGCTCCAAACGCGAAACAAGAATAGCCTAGGGAAAAAGTACACATACCGTTGTAATCGGGCGAGTTTCTACTTTCAGACGCAACAGGAATTTTTGGGTTGGGTCAATCCGTTCGCGAGATATGGGAGTTTGAAGCCAACAAATGGTTGAGAAGAGAACAAATTTTTCGCAATTCTGCTGCTCCAAACGCTTAACCAGAATGGCCTAGGGAAAAAATGCACATTCCTTTGTAATCGTGCGTGTTTCTACTTTCAGATGCAATAGGAATTTTCGGGTTAGGTCAATCCGTTCGCGAGATATGGGAGTTTGAAGCCAACAAATGGTTGAGAAGAGAACAAATTTTTCGCAATTCTGCTGCTCCAAACGCTTAACCAGAATGGCCTAGGGAAAAAATGCACATACCGTTGTAATCTGGCGAGTTTCTACTTTCAGATGCAATAGGAATTTTTGGGTTAGGTCAATCAGTTCGCGAGATATGGGAGTTTGAAGCCAACAGATGGTTGAGAAGAGAACAAATTTTTCGCAATTCTGCTGCTCCAAACGCTTAACCAGAATGGCCTAGGGAAAAAATGCACATACCGTTGTAATCTGGCGAGCTTCTACTTTCAGATGCAATAGGAATTTTTGGGTTAGGTCAATCAGTTCGCGAGATATGGGAGTTTGAAGCCAAGAAATGTTTGACAAGGCAAAAAATTTTTCGCAATTCTGCTGCTCCAAACGCTTAACCAGAATGGCCTAGGGAAAAAATACACATTCCGTTGTAATCGTGCGAGTTTCTACTTTCAGATTCAATAGGAATTTTTGGGTTAGGTCACTCCGTTCGCGAGATATGGGAGTTTGAAGCCAACAAATGGTTGAGAAGAGAACAAATTTTTCGCAATTCTGCTGCTCCAAACGCTTAACCAGAATGGCCTAGGGAAAAAATGCACATACCGTTGTAATCTGGCGAGTTTCTACTTTCAGATGCAATAGGAATTTTTGCGTTAGGTCAATCCGTTCGCGAGATATGGGAGTTTGAAGCCAACAAATGGTTGAGAAGAGAACAAATTCTTCGCAATTCTGCTGCTCCAAACGCTTAACCACAATGGCCTAGGGACTAAATGCACTAACCGTTGTAATCTGGCGAGTTTCTACTTTCAGATGCAATAGGAATTTTTGGGTTAGGTCAATCCGTTCGCGAGATATGGGAGTTCGAAGCTAAGAGATGGTTGAGAAGACAACAAATTTTTGGCAATTCTGCTGCTCCAAACGTTTAGCCAGAATGGCATAGGGAAAAAATACACATACCGTTGCAATCGGGCGAGTTTCTACTTTCAGACGCAACAGGAATTTTTGTGTTGGGTCAAACCGTTCGCGAGATATGGGAGTTAGAAGCCAAGAAATGGTTGAAACGCAAAAAATTTTTCGCAATTCTGCTGCTCCAAACGCTTAACCAGAATGGCCTAGGGAAAAAATGCACATACCGTTGTAATCTGGCGAGTTTCTACTTTCAGATGCAATAGGAATTTTTGGGTTAGGTCAATCCGTTCGCGAGGTATGGGAGTTTGAAGCCAAGAAATGGTTGAGAAGGCACAAAATTTTTCGCACTTCTGCTGCTCCAAACGCTTAACCAGAATGGCCTAGGGAAAAAATACACATTCCGTTGAAATCGTGCGAGTTTCTACTTTCAGACGCAACAGGAATTTTTGGGTTATGTCAATCCGTTCGCGAGATATGGGAGTTTGAAGCCAAGAAA
This sequence comes from Ptiloglossa arizonensis, assembly GCF_051014685.1. NCBI lineage: Eukaryota > Metazoa > Arthropoda > Insecta > Hymenoptera > Colletidae > Ptiloglossa > Ptiloglossa arizonensis. The sequence goes on from NW_027478506.1 coordinate 958,505, forward strand.
TGTTTGACAAGGCAAACAATTTTTCGCAATTCTGCTGCTCCAAACGCGAAACCAGCATAGCCTAGGGAAAAAGTACACATACCGTTGTAATCGGGCGAGTTTCTACTTTCAGACGCAACAGGAATTTTTGGGTTGGGTGAATCCGTTCGCGAGATATGGGAGTTTGAAGCTAAGAAATGGTTGAGAAGACAACAAATTTTTCGCAATTCTGCTGCTCCAAACGCATAACCAGAATGGCGTAGGGAAAAAATACACCTACCGTTGTAATCGGGCGAGTTTCTACTTTCAGATGCAATAGGAATTTTTGGGTTAGGTCAATCCGTTCGCGAGATATGGGAGTTTGAAGCCAACAAATGGTTGAGAAGAGAACAAATTTTTCGCAATTCTGCTGCTCCAATCGCTTAACCAGAATTGCCAAGGGAAAAAATACGCATACCGTTGTAATCGGGCGAGTATCTACTTTCAGATGCAATAGGAATTTTTGGGTTAGGTCAATCCGTTCGCGAGATATGGGAGTTTGAAGCCAAGAAATGGTTGAGAAGGCACAAAATTTTTCGCACTTCTGCTGCTCCAAACGCTTAACCAGAATGGCCTAGAGAAAAAATACACATTCCGTTGTAATCGTGCGAGTTTCTACTTTCAGACGCAACAGGAATTCTTGGGTTATGTCAATCCGTTCGCGAGATATGGGTGTTTGAAGCCAAGAAATGTTTGACAAGGCAAACAATTTTTCGCAATTCTGCTGCTCCAAACGCGAAACCAGAATAGCCTAGGGAAAAAGTACACATACCGTTGTAATCGGGCGAGTTTCTACTTTCAGACGCAACAGGAATTTTTGGGTTGGGTCAATCCGTTCGCGAGATATGGGAGTTTGAAGCTAAGAAATGGTTGAGAAGACAACAAATTTTTCGCAATTCTGCTGCTCCAATCGCTTAACCAGAATGGCCTAGGGAAAAAATACGCATACCGTTGTAATCGGGCGAGTTTCTACTTTCAGACGCAACAGGAATTTTTGGGTTTGGTCAATCCGTTCGCGAGATATGGGAGTTTGAAGCTAAGAAATGGTTGAGAAGACAACAAATTTTTCGCAATTCTGCTGCTCCAATCGCTTAACCAGTATGGCCTAGGGAAAAAATACGCATACCGTTGTAATCGGGCGAGTTTCTACTTTCAGATGCAATAGGAATTTTTGGGTTAGGTCAATCCGTTCGCGAGATATGGGAGTTTGAAGCCAAGAAATGGTTGAGAAGGCACAAAATTTTTCGCACTTCTGCTGCTCCAAACGCTTAACCAGAATGGCCTAGGGAAAAAATACACATTCCGTTGTAATCCTGCGAGTTTCTACTTTCAGACGCAACAGGAATTCTTGGGTTATGTCAATCCGTTCGCGAGATATGGGAGTTTGAAGCCAAGAAATGTTAGACAAGGCAAAAAATTTTTCGCAATTCTGCTGCTCCAAACGCGAAACCAGAATGGCCTAGGGAAAAAATACACATTCCGTTGTAATCGTGCGTGTTTCTACTTTCAGATGCAATAGGAATTTTCGGGTTAGGTCAATCCGTTCGCGAGATATGGGAGTTTGAAGCCAACAAATGGTTGAGAAGACAACAAATTTTTCGCAATTCTGCTGCTCCAATCGCTTAACCAGAATGGCCTAGGGAAAAAATACGCATACCGTTGTAATCGGGCGAGTTTCTACTTTCAGACGCAACAGGAATTTTTGAGTTGGGTCAATCCGTTCCCGAGATATGGGAGTTTGAAGCTAAGAAATGGTTGAGAAGGCACAAAATTTTTCGCAATTCTGCTCCTCCAATCGCTTAACCAGTATGGCCTAGGGAAAAAATACGCATACCGTTGTAATCGGGCGAGTTTCTACTTTCAGATGCAATAGGAATTTTTGGGTTAGGTCAATCCGTTCGCGAGATATGGGAGTTTGAAGCCAAGAAATGGTTGAGAAGGCACAAAATTTTTCGCACTTCTGCTGCTCCAAACGCTTAACCAGAATGGCCTAGGGAAAAAATACACATTCCGTTCTAATCGTGCGAGTTTCTACTTTCAGACGCAACAGGAATTCTTGGGTTATGTCAATCCGTTCGCGAGATATGGGAGTTTGAAGCCAAGAAATGTTTGACAAGGCAAAAAATTTTTCGCAATTCTGCTGCTCCAAACGTTTAGCCAGAATGGCATAGGGAAAAAATACACATACCGTTGCAATCGGGCGAGTTTCTACTTTCAGACGCAACAGGAATTTTTGTGTTGGGTCAAACCGTTCGCGAGATATGGGAGTTTGAAGCCAAGAAATGGTTGAAACGCAAAAAATTTTTCGCAATTCTGCTGCTCCAAACGCTTAACCAGAATGGCCTAGGGAAAAAATACACATACCATTGTAATCGGGCGAGTTTCTACTTTCAGATGCAATAGGAATTTTTGGGTTAGGTCAATCCGTTCGCGAGGTATGGGAGTTTGAAGCCAAGAAATGGTTGAGAAGGCACAAAATTTTTCGCACTTCTGCTGCTCCAAACTCTTAACCAGAATGGCCTAGGGAAAAAATACACATTCCGTTGAAATCGTGCGAGTTTCTACTTTCAGACGCAACAGGAATTTCTGGGTTATGTCAATCCGTTCGCGAGATATGGGAGTTTGAAGCCAAGAAATGTTTGACAAGGCAAACAATTTTTCGCAATTCTGCTGCTCCAAACGCGAAACCAGAATAGCCTAGGGAAAAAGTACACATACCGTTGTAATCGGGCGAGTTTCTACTTTCAGACGCAACAGGAATTTTTGGGTTGGGTCAATCCGTTCGCGAGATATGGGAGTTTGAAGCTAAGAAATGGTTGAGAAGACAACAAATTTTTCGCAATTCTGCTGCTCCAAACGCATAACCAGAATGGCGTAGGGAAAAAATACACCTACCGTTGTAATCGGCCGAGTTTCTACTTTCAGATGCAATAGGAATTTTTGGGTTAGGTCAATCCGTTCGCGAGATATGGGAGTTTGAAGCCAACAAATGGTTGAGAAGAGAACAAATTTTTCGCAATTCTGCTGCTCCAATCGCTTAACCAGAATGGCCTAGGGAAAAAATACGCATACCGTTGTAATCGGGCGAGTATCTACTTTCAGATGCAAAAGGGATTTTTGGGTTAGGTCAATCCGTTCGCGAGATATGGGAGTTTGAAGCTAAGAAATGGTTGAGAAGGCACAAAATTTTTCGCACTTCTGCTGCTCCAAACGCTTAACCAGAATGACCTAGGGAAAAAATACACATTCCGTTGTAATCGTGCGAGTTTCTACTTTCAGACGCAACAGGAATTCTTGGGTTATGTCAATCCGTTCGCGAGATATGGGAGTTTGAAGCCAAGAAATGTTTGACAAGGCAAACAATTTTTCGCAATTCTGCTGCTCCAAACGCGAAACCAGAATAGCCTAGGGAAAAAGTACACGTACCGTTGTAATCGGGCGAGTTTCTACTTTCAGACGCAACAGGAATTTTTGGGTTGGGTCAATCCGTTCGCGAGATATGGGAGTTTGAAGCTAAGAAATGGTTGAGAAGACAACAAATTTTTCGCACTTCTGCTGCTCCAAACGCTTAACCAGAATGGCCTAGGGAAAAAATACACATTCCGTTGTAATCGTGCGAGTTTCTACTTTCAGACGCAACAGGAATTCTTGGGTTATGTCAATCCGTTCGCGAGATATGGGAGTTTGAAGCCAAGAAATGTTTGACAAGGCAAACAATTTTTCGCAATTCTGCTGCTCCAAACGCGAAACCAGAATAGCCTAGGGAAAAAGTACACATTCCGTTGTAATCGTGCGAGTTTCTACTTTCAGACGCAACAGGAATTCTTGGGTTATGTCAATCCGTTCGCGAGATATGGGAGTTTGAAGCCAAGAAATGTTTGACAAGGCAAACAATTTTTCGCAATTCTGCTGCTCCAAACGCGAAACCAGAATAGCCTAGGGAAAAAGTACACATACCGTTGTAATCGGGCGAGTTTCTACTTTCAGACGCAACAGGAATTTTTGGGTTGGGTCAATCTGTTCGCGAGATATGGGAGTTTGAAGCTAAGAAATGGTTGAGAAGACAACAAATTTTTCGCAATTCTGCTGCTCCAATCGCTTAACCAGAATGGCCTATAGGGAAAAAATACGCATACCGTTGTAATCGGGCGAGTTTCTACTTTCAGACGCAACAGGAATTTTTGGGTTGGGTCAATCCGTTCGCGAGATATGGGAGTTTGAAGCTAAGAAGTGGTTGAGAAGACAACAAATTTTTCGCACTTCTGCTGCTCCAAACGCTTAACCAGAATGGCCTAGGGAAAAAATACACATTCCGTTGTAATCGTGCGAGTTTCTACTTTCAGACGCAACAGGAATTCTTGGGTTATGTCCATCCGTTCGCGAGATATGGGAGTTTGAAGCCAAGAAATGATTGACAAGGCAAACAATTTTTCGCAATTCTGCTGCTCCAAACGCGAAACCAGAATAGCCTAGGGAAAAAGTACACATACCGTTGTAATCGGGCGAGTTTCTACTTTCAGACGCTACAGGAATTTTTGGGTTGGGTCAATCCGTTCGCGAGATATGGGAGTTTGAAGCTAAGAAATGTTTGACAAGGCAAACAATTTTTCGCAATTCTGCTGCTCCAAACGCGAAACCAGAATAGCCTAGGGAAAAAGTACACATACCGTTGTAATCGGGCGAGTTTCTACTTTCAGACGCAACAGGAATTTTTGGGTTATGTCAATCCGTTCGCGAGATATGGGAGTTTGAAGCCAAGAAATGGTTGAGAAGGCACAAAATTTTTCGCACTTCTGCTGCTCCAAACGCTTAACCAGAATAGCCTAGGGAAAAAGTACACATACCGTTGTAATCGGGCGAGTTTCTACTTTCAGACGCAACAGGAATTTTTGGGTTATGTCAATCCGTTCGCGAGATATGGGAGTTTGAAGCCAAGAAATGTTTGACAAGGCAAACAATTTTTCGCAATTCTGCTGCTCCAAACGCGAAACCAGAATAGCCTAGGAAAAAGTACACATACCGTTGTAATCGGGCGAGTTTCTACTTTCAGACGCAACAGGAATTTTTGGGTTGGGTCAATCCGTTCGCGAGATATGGGAGTTTGAAGCCAACAAATGGTTGAGAAGAGAACAAATTTTTCGCAATTCTGCTGCTCCAAACGCTTAACCAGAATGGCCTAGGGAAAAAATGCACATTCCGTTGTAATCTTGCGAGTTTCTACTTTCAGATGCAATAGGAATTTTTGCGTTAGGTCAATCCGTTCGCGAGATATGGAGTTTGAAGCCAACAAATGGTTGAGAAGAGAACAAATTTTTCGCAATTCTGCTGCTCCAAACGCTTAACCAGAATGGCCTAGGGAAAAAATGCACATACCGTTGTAATCTGGCGAGTTTCTACTTTCAGATGCAATAGGAATTTTTGGGTTAGGTCAATCAGTTCGCGAGATATGGGAGTTTGAAGCCAAGAAATGTTTGACAAGGCAAAAAATTTTTCGCAATTCTGCTGCTCCAAACGCTTAACCAGAATGGCCTAGGGAAAAAATACACATTCCGTTGTAATCGTGCGAGTTTCTACTTTCAGATGCAATTGGAATTTTTGGGTTAGGTCACTCCGTTCGCGAGATATGGGAGTTTGAACCCAACAAATGGTTGAGATGAGAACAAATTTTTCGCAATTCTGCTGCTCCAAACGCTTAACCAGAATGGCCTAGGGAAAAAATACACATTCCGTTGAAATCGTGCGAGTCTACTTTCAGACGCAACAGGAATTTTTGGGTTATGTCAATCCGTTCGCGAGATATGGGAGTTTGAAGCCAAGAAATGTTTGACAAGGCAAACAATTTTTCGCAATTCTGCTGCTCCAAACGCGAAACCAGAATAGCCTAGGGAAAAAGTACACATACCGTTGTAATCGGGCGAGTTTCGACTTTCAGATGCAATAGGAATTTTTGGGTTAGGTCAATCCGTTCGCGAGATAAGGTAGTTTGAAGCCAAGAAATGGTTGAGAAGGCACAAAATTTTTCGCACTTCTGCTGCTCCAAACGCTTAACCAGAATAGCCTAGGGAAAAAGTACACATACCGTTGTAATCGGGCGAGTTTCTACTTTCAGACGCAACAGGAATTTTTGGGTTGGGACAATCCGTTCGCGAGATGTGGGAGTTCGAAGCTAAGAGATGGTTGAGAAGACAACAAATTTTTGGCAATTCTGCTGCTCCAAACGTTTAGCCAGAATGGCATAGGGAAAAAATACACATACCGTTGCAATCGGGCGAGTTTCTACTTTCAGACGCAACAGGAATTTTTGTGTTGGGTCAAACCGTTCGCGAGATATGGGAGTTTGAAGCCAAGAAATGGTTGAAACGCAAAAAATTTTTCGCAATTCTGCTGCTCCAAACGCTTAACCAGAATGGCCTAGAGAAAAAATACACATACCATTGTAATCGGGCGAGTTTCTACTTTCAGATGCAATAGGAATTTTTGGGTTAGGTCAATCCGTTCGCGAGGTATGGGAGTTTGAAGCCAAGAAATGGTTGAGAAGGCACAAAATTTTTCGCACTTCTGCTGCTCCAAACGCTTAACCAGAATGGCCTAGGGAAAAAATACACATTCCGTTGAAATCGTGCAAGTTTCTACTTTCAGACGCAACAGGAATTTTTGGGTTATGTCAATCCGTTCGCGAGATATGGGAGTTTGAAGCCAAGAAATGTTTGACAAGGCAAACAATTTTTCGCATTTCTGCTGCTCCAAACGCGAAACCAGCATAGCCTAGGGAAAAAGTACACATACCGTTGTAATCGGGCGAGTTTCTGCTTTCAGATGCAATAGGAATTTTTGGGTTGGGTCAATCCGTTCGCGAGGTATGGGAGTTTGAAGCCAAGAAATGGTTGAGAAGACAACAAATCTTTCGCAATTCTGCTGCTCCAATCGCTTAACCAGAATGGCCTAGGGAAAAAAATACGCATACCGTTGTAATCGGGCGAGTATCTACTTTCAGATGGAAGAGGAATTTTTGGGTTAGGTCAATCCGTTAGCGAGATATGGGAGTTTGAAGCCAAGAAATGGTTGAGAAGGCACAAAATTTTTCGCACTTCTGCTGCTCCAAACGCTTAACCAGAATGGCCTAGGGAAAAATACACATTCCGTTGTAATCGTGCGAGTTTCTACTTTCAGACGCAACAGGAATTCTTGGGTTATGTCAATCCGTTCGCGAGATATGGGAGTTTGAAGCCAAGAAATGTTTGACAAGGCAAAAATTTTTCGCAATTCTGTTGCTCCAAACGCGAAACCAGAATGGCCTAGGGAAAAAATACACATTCCGTTGTAATCGTGCGTGTTTCTACTTTCAGATGCAATAGGAATTTTCGGGTTAGGTCAATCCGTTCGCGAGATATGGGAGTTTGAAGCCAACAAATGGTTGAGAAGAGAACAAATTTTTCGCAATTCTGCTGCTCCAAACGCTTAACCAGAATGGCCTAGGGAAAAAATGCACATACCGTTGTAATCTGGCGAGTTTCTACTTTCAGATGCAATAGGAATTTTTGGGTTAGGTCAATCCGTTCGCGAGATATGGGAGTTTGAAGCCAACAAATGGTTGAGAAGAGAACAAATTTTTCGCAATTCTGCTGCTCCAAACGCTTAACCAGAATGGCCTAGGGAAAAAATACACATTCCGTTGAAATCGTGCGAGTTTCTACTTTCAGACGCAACAGGAATTTTTGGGTTATGTCAATCCGTTCGCGAGATATGGGAGTTTGAAGCCAAGAAATGTTTGACAAGGCAAACAATTTTTCGCAATTCTGCTGCTCCAAACGCGAAACCAGAATAGCCTAGGGAAAAAGTACACATACCGTTGTAATCGGGCGAGTTTCGACTTTCAGATGCAATAGGAATTTTTGGGTTAGGTCAATCCGTTCGCGAGATATGGGAGTTTGAAGCCAAGAAATGGTTGAGAAGGCACAAAATTTTTCGCACTTCTGCTGCTCCAAACGCTTAACCAGAATAGCCTAGGGAAAAAGTACACATACCGTTGTAATCGGGCGAGTTTCTACTTTCAGACGCAACAGGAATTTTTGGGTTGGGTCAATCCGTTCGCGAGATATGGGAGTTTGAAGCCAACAAATGGTTGAGAAGAGAACAAATTTTCGCAATTCTGCTGCTCCAAACGCTTAACCAGAATGGCCTAGGGAAAAAATGCACATACCGTTGTAATCTGGCGAGTTTCTACTTTCAGACGCAACAGGAATTTTTGGGTTGGGTCAATCCGTTCGCGAGATATGGGAGTTTGAAGCCAACAAATGGTTGAGAAGAGAACAAATTTTTCGCAATTCTGCTGCTCCAAACGCTTAACCAGAATGGCCTAGGGAAAAAATGCACATTCCGTTGTAATCGTGCGAGTTTCTACTTTCAGATGCAATAGGAATTTTCGGGTTAGGTCAATCCGTTCGCGAGATATGGGAGTTTGAAGCCAACAAATGATTGAGAAGAGGACAAATTTTTCGCAATTCTGCTGCTCCAAACGCTTAACCAGAATGGCCTAGGGAAAAAATGCACATACCGTTGTAATCTGGCGAGTTTCTACTTTCAGATGCAATAGGAATTTTTGCGTTAGGTCAATCCGTTCGCGAGATATGGGAGTTTGAAGCCAACAAATGGTTGAGAAGAGAACAAATTTTTCGCAATTCTGCTGCTCCAAACGCTTAACCAGAATGGCCTAGGGAAAAAATGCACATACCGTTGTAATCTGGCGAGTTTCTACTTTCAGATGCAATAGGAATTTTTGGGTTAGGTCAATCAGTTCGCGAGATATGGGAGTTTGAAGCCAAGAAATGTTTGACAAGGCAAAAAATTTTCGCAATTCTGCTGCTCCAAACGCTTAACCAGAATGGCCTAGGGAAAAAATACACATTCCGTTGTAATCGTGCGAGTTTCTACTTTCAGATGCAATTGGAATTTTTGGGTTAGGTCACTCCGTTCGCGAGATATGGGAGTTTGAACCCAACAAATGGTTGAGAAGAGAACAAATTTTTCGCAATTCTGCTGCTCCAAACGCTTAACCAGAATGGCCTAGGGAAAAAATACACATTCCGTTGAAATCGTGCGAGTTTCTACTTTCAGACGCAACAGTAATTTTTGGGTTATGTCAATCCGTTCGCGAGATATGGGAGTTTGAAGCCAAGAAATGTTTGACAAGACAAACAATTTTTCGCAATTCTGCTGCTCCAAACGCGAAACCAGAATAGCCTAGGGAAAAAGTACACATACCGTTGTAATCGGGCGAGTTTCGACTTTCAGATGCAATAGGAATTTTTGGGTTAGGTCAATCCGTTCGCGAGATATGGGAGTTTGAAGCCAAGAAATGGTTGAGAAGGCACAAAATTTTTCGCACTTCTGCTGCTCCAAACGCTTAACCAGAATAGCCTAGGGAAAAAGTACACATACCGTTGTAATCGGGCGAGTTTCTACTTTCAGACGCAACAGGAATTTTTGGGTTGGGTCAATCCGTTCGCGAGATATGGGAGTTTGAAGCCAACAAATGGTTGAGAAGAGAACAAATTTTTCGCAATTCTGCTGCTCCAAACGCTTAACCAGAATGGCCTAGGGAAAAAATGCACATACCGTTGTAATCTGGCGAGTTTCTACTTTCAGACGCAACAGGAATTTTTGGGTTGGGTCAATCCGTTCGCGAGATATGGGAGTTTGAAGCCAACAAATGGTTGAGAAGAGAACAAATTTTTCGCAATTCTGCTGCTCCAAACGCTTAACCAGAATGGCCTAGGGAAAAAATGCACATTCCGTTGTAATCGTGCGAGTTTCTACTTTCAGATGCAATAGGAATTTTCGGGTTAGGTCAATCCGTTCGCGAGATATGGGAGTTTGAAGCCAACAAATGGTTGAGAAGAGGACAAATTTTTCGCAATTCTGCTGCTCCAAACGCTTAACCAGAATGGCCTAGGGAAAAAATGCACATACCGTTGTAATCTGGCGAGTTTCTACTTTCAGATGCAATAGGAATTTTTGCGTTAGGTCAATCCGTTCGCGAGATATGGGAGTTTGAAGCCAACAAATGGTTGAGAAGAGAACAAATTTTTCGCAATTCTGCTGCTCCAAACGCTTAACCAGAATGGCCTAGGGAAAAAATGCACATACCGTTGTAATCTGGCGAGTTTCTACTTTCAGATGCAATAGGAATTTTTGGGTTAGGTCAATCAGTTCGCGAGATATGGGAGTTTGAAGCCAAGAAATGTTTGACAAGGCAAAAAATTTTTCGCAATTCTGCTGCTCCAAACGCTTAACCAGAATGGCCTAGGGAAAAAATACACATTCCGTTGTAATCGTGCGAGTTTCTACTTTCAGATGCAATTGGAATTTTTGGGTTAGGTCACTCCGTTCGCGAGATATGGGAGTTTGAACCCAACAAATGGTTGAGAAGAGAACAAATTTTTCGCAATTCTGCTGCTCCAAACGCTTAACCAGAATGGCCTAGGGAAAAAATACACATTCCGTTGAAATCGTGCGAGTTTCTACTTTCAGACGCAACAGTAATTTTTGGGTTATGTCAATCCGTTCGCGAGATATGGGAGTTTGAAGCCAAGAAATGTTTGACAAGACAAACAATTTTTCGCAATTCTGCTGCTCCAAACGCGAAACCAGAATAGCCTAGGGAAAAAGTACACATACCGTTGTAATCGGGCGAGTTTCGACTTTCAGATGCAATAGGAATTTTTGGGTTAGGTCAATCCGTTCGCGAGATATGGGAGTTTGAAGCCAAGAAATGGTTGAGAAGGCACAAAATTTTTCGCACTTCTGCTGCTCCAAACGCTTAACCAGAATGGCCTAGGGAAAAAATGCACATTCCGTTGTAATCGTGCGAGTTTCTACTTTCAGATGCAATAGGAATTTTCGGGTTAGGTCAATCCGTTCGCGAGATATGGGAGTTTGAAGCCAACAAATGGTTGAGAAGAGAACAAATTTTTCGCAATTCTGCTGCTCCAAACGCTTAACCAGAATGGCCTAGGGAAAAAATGCACATACCGTTGTAATCTGGCGAGTTTCTACTTTCAGATGCAATAGGAATTTTTGCGTTAGGTCAATCCGTTCGCGAGATATGGGAGTTTGAAGCCAACAAATGGTTGAGAAGAGAACAAATTTTTCGCAATTCTGCTGCTCCAAACGCTTAACCAGAATGGCCTAGGGAAAAAATGCACATACCGTTGTAATCTGGCGAGTTTCTACTTTCAGATGCAATAGGAATTTTTGGGATAGGTCAATCAGTTCGCGAGATATGGGAGTTTGAAGCCAAGAAATGTTTGACAAGGCAAACAATTTTTCGCAATTCTGCTGCTCCAAACGCGAAACCAGAATAGCCTAGGGAAAAAGTACACATCCCGTTGTAATCGGGCGAGTTTCGACTTTCAGATGCAATAGGAATTTTTGGGTTAGGTCAATCCGTTCGCGAGATATGGGAGTTTGAAGCCAAGAAATGGTTGAGAAGGCACAAAATTTTTCGCACTTCTGCTGCTCCAAACGCTTAACCAGAATAGCCTAGGGAAAAAATGCACATACCGTTGTAATCTGGCGAGTTTCTACTTTCAGATGCAATAGGAATTTTTGCGTTAGGTCAATCCGTTCGCGAGATATGGGAGTTTGAAGCCAACAAATGGTTGAGAAGAGAACAAATTTTTCGCAATTCTGCTGCTCCAAACGCTTAACCAGAATGGCCTAGGGAAAAAATGCACATACCGTTGTAATCTGGCGAGTTTCTACTTTCAGATGCAATAGGAATTTTTGGGTTAGGTCAATCAGTTCGCGAGATATGGGAGTTTGAAGCCAAGAAATGTTTGACAAGGCAAAAAATTTTTCGCAATTCTGCTGCTCCAAACGCTTAACCAGAATGGCCTAGGGAAAAAATACACATTCCGTTGTAATCGTGCGAGTTTCTACTTTCAGATGCAATTGGAATTTTTGGGTTAGGTCACTCCGTTCGCGAGATATGGGAGTTTGAACCCAACAAATGGTTGAGAAGAGAACAAATTTTTCGCAATTCTGCTGCTCCAAACGCTTAACCAGAATGGCCTAGGGAAAAAATACACATTCCGTTGAAATCGTGCGAGTTTCTACTTTCAGACGCAACAGTAATTTTTGGGTTATGTCAATCCGTTCGCGAGATATGGGAGTTTGAAGTCAAGAAATGTTTGACAAGGCAAACAATTTTTCGCAATTCTGCTGCTCCAAACGCGAAACCAGAATAGCCTAGGGAAAAAGTACACATACCGTTGTAATCGGGCGAGTTTCGACTTTCAGATGCAATAGGAATTTTTGGGTTAGGTCAATCCGTTCGCGAGATATGGGAGTTTGAAGCCAAGAAATGGTTGAGAAGAGAACAAATTTTTCGCAATTCTGCTGCTCCAAACGCTTAACCAGAATGGCCTAGGGAAAAAATGCACATACCGTTGTAATCTGGCGAGTTTCTACTTTCAGACGCAACAGGAATTTTTGGGTTGGGTCAATCCGTTCGCGAGATATGGGAGTTTGAAGCCAACAAATGGTTGAGAAGAGAACAAATTTTTCGCAATTCTGCTGCTCCAAACGCTTAACCAGAATGGCCTAGGGAAAAAATGCACATTCCGTTGTAATCGTGCGAGTTTCTACTTTCAGATGCAATAGGAATTTTCGGGTTAGGTCAATCCGTTCGCGAGATATGGGAGTTTGAAGCCAACAAATGGTTGAGGAGAGAACAAATTTTTCGCAATTCTGCTGCTCCAAACGCTTAACCAGAATGGCCTAGGGAAAAAATGCACATACCGTTGTAATCTGGCGAGTTTCTACTTTCAGATGGAATAGGAATTTTTGCGTTAGGTCAATCCGTTCGCGAGATATGGGAGTTTGAAGCCAACAAATGGTTGAGAAGAGAACAAATTTTTCGCAATTCTGCTGCTCCAAACGCTTAACCAGAATGGCCTAGGGAAAAAATGCACATACCGTTGTAATCTGGCGAGTTTCTACTTTCAGATGCAATAGGAATTTTTGGGATAGGTCAATCAGTTCGCGAGATATGGGAGTTTGAAGCCAAGAAATGTTTGACGAGGCAAAAAATTTTTCGCAATTCTGCTGCTCCAAACGCTTAACCAGAATGGCCTAGGGAAAAAATACACATTCCGTTGTAATCGTGCGAGTTTCTACTTTCAGATGCAATTGGAATTTTTGGGTTAGGTCACTCCGTTCGCGAGATATGGGAGTTTGAACCCAACAAATGGTTGAGAAGAGAACAAATTTTTCGCAATTCTGCTGCTCCAAACGCTTAACCAGAATGGCCTAGGGAAAAAATACACATTCCGTTGAAATCGTGCGAGTTTCTACTTTCAGCCGCAACAGGAATTTTTGGGTTATGTCAATCCGTTCGCGAGATATGGGGGTTTGAAGCCAAGAAATGTTTGACAAGGCAAACAATTTTTCGCAATTCTGCTGCTCCAAACGCGAAACCAGAATAGCCTAGGGAAAAAGTACACATACCGTTGTAATCGGGCGAGTTTCGACTTTCAGATGCAATAGGAATTTTTGGGTTAGGTCAATCCGTTCGCGAGATATGGGAGTTTGAAGCCAAGAAATGGTTGAGAAGGCACAAAATTTTTCGCACTTCTGCTGCTCCAAACGCTTAACCAGAATAGCCTAGGGAAAAAGTACACATACCGTTGTAATCGGGCGAGTTTCTACTTTCAGACGCAACAGGAATTTTTGGGTTGGGTCAATCCGTTCGCGAGATATGGGAGTTTGAAGCCAACAAATGGTTGAGAAGAGAACAAATTTTTCGCAATTCTGCTGCTCCAAACGCTTAACCAGAATGGCCTAGGGAAAAAATGCACATTCCGTTGTAATCGTGCGAGTTTCTACTTTCAGATGCAATAGGAATTTTCGGGTTAGGTCAATCCGTTCGCGAGATATGGGAGTTTGAAGCCAACAAATGGTTGAGAAGAGAACAAATTTTTCGCAATTCTGCTGCTCCAAACGCTTAACCAGAATGGCCTAGGGAAAAAATGCACATACCGTTGCAATCTGGCGAGTTTCTACTTTCAGATGCAATAGGAATTTTTGCGTTAGGTCAATCCGTTCGCGAGATATGGGAGTTTGAAGCCAACAAATGGTTGAGAAGAGAACAAATTTTTCGCAATTCTGCTGCTCCAAACGCTTAACCAGAATGGCCTAGGGAAAAAATGCACATACCGTTGTAATCTGGCGAGTTTCTACTTTCAGATGCAATAGGAATTTTTGGGTTAGGTCAATCAGTTCGCGAGATATGGGAGTTTGAAGCCAAGAAATGTTTGACAAGGCAAAAAATTTTTCGCAATTCTGCTGCTCCAAACGCTTAACCAGAATGGCCTAGGGAAAAAATACACATTCCGTTGTAATCGTGCGAGTTTCTACTTTCAGATGCAATTGGAATTTTTGGGTTAGGTCACTCCGTTCGCGAGATATGGGAGTTTGAACCCAACAAATGGTTGAGAAGAGAACAAATTTTTCGCAATTCTGCTGCTCCAAACGCTTAACCAGAATGGCCTAGGGAAAAAATACACATTCCGTTGAAATCGTGCGAGTTTCTACTTTCAGACGCAACAGGAATTTTTGGGTTATGTCAATCCGTTCGCGAGATATGGGAGTTTGAAGCCAAGAAATGTTTGACAAGGCAAACAGTTTTTCGCAATTCTGCTGCTCCAAACGCGAAACCAGAATAGCCTAGGGAAAAAGTACACATACCGTTGTAATCGGGCGAGTTTCGACTTTCAGATGCAATAGGAATTTTTGGGTTAGGTCAATCCGTTCGCGAGATATGGGAGTTTGAAGCCAAGAAATGGTTGAGAAGGCACAAAATTTTTCGCACTTCTGCTGCTCCAAACGCTTAACCAGAATAGCCTAGGGAAAAAGTACACATACCGTTGTAATCGGGCGAGTTTCTACTTTCAGACGCAACAGGAATTTTTGGGTTGGGTCAATCCTTTCGCGAGATATGGGAGTTTGAAGCCAACAAATGGTTGAGAAGAGAACAAATTTTTCGCAATTCTGCTGCTCCAAACGCTTAACCAGAATGGCCTAGGGAAAAAATGCACATTCCGTTGTAATCGTGCGAGATTCTACTTTCAGATGCAATAGGAATTTTCGGGTTAGGTCAATCCGTTCGCGAGATATGGGAGTTTGAAGCCAACAAATGGTTGAGAAGAGAACAAATTTTTCGCAATTCTGCTGCTCCAAACGCTTAACCAGAATGGCCTAGGGAAAAAATGCACATACCGTTGTAATCTGGCGAGTTTCTACTTTCAGATGCAATAGGAATTTTTGCGTTAGGTCAATCCGTTCGCGAGATATGGGAGTTTGAAGCCAACAAATGGTTGAGAAGAGAACAAATTTTTCGCAATTCTGCTGCTCCAAACGCTTAACCAGAATGGCCTAGGGAAAAAATGCACATACCGTTGTAATCTGGCGAGTTTCTACTTTCAGATGCAATAGGAATTTTTGGGATAGGTCAATCAGTTCGCGAGATATGGGAGTTTGAAGCCAAGAAATGTTTGACAAGGCAAACAATTTTTCGCAATTCTGCTGCTCCAAACGCGAAACCAGAATAGCCTAGGGAAAAAGTACACATACCGTTGTAATCGGGCGTGTTTCGACTTTCAGATGCAATAGGAATTTTTGCGTTAGGTCAATCCGTTCGCGAGATATGGGAGTTTGAAGCCAACAAATGGTTGAGAAGAGAACAAATTTTTCGCAATTCTGCTGCTCCAAACGCTTAACCAGAATGGCCTAGGGAAAAAATGCACATACCGTTGTAATCTGGCGAGTTTCTACTTTCAGATGCAATAGGAATTTTTGGGTTAGGTCAATCAGTTCGCGAGATATGGGAGTTTGAAGCCAAGAAATGTTTGACGAGGCAAAAAATTTTTCGCAATTCTGCTGTTCCAAACGCTTAACCAGAATGGCCTAGGGAAAAAATACACATTCCGTTGTAATCGTGCGAGTTTCTACTTTCAGATGCAATTGGAATTTTTGGGTTAGGTCACTCCGTTCGCGAGATATGGGAGTTTGAACCCAACAAATGGTTGAGAAGAGAACAAATTTTTCGCAATTCTGCTGCTCCAAACGCTTAACCAGAATGGCCTAGGGAAAAAATACACATTCCGTTGAAATCGCGCGAGTTTCTACTTTCAGACGCAACAGGAATTTTTGGGTTATGTCAATCCGTTCGCGAGATATGGGAGTTTGAAGCCAAGAAATGTTTGACAAGGCAAACAATTTTTCGCAATTCTGCTGCTCCAAACGCGAAACCAGAATAGCCTAGGGAAAAAGTACACATACCGTTGTAATCGGGCGAGTTTCGACTTTCAGATGCAATAGGAATTTTTGGGTTAGGTCAATCCGTTTGCGAGATATGGGAGTTTGAAGCCAAGAAATGGTTGAGAAGGCACAAAATTTTTCGCACTTCTGCTGCTCCAAACGCTTAACCAGAATAGCCTAGGGAAAAAGTACACATACCGTTGTAATCGGGCGAGTTTCTACTTTCAGACGCTACAGGAATTTTTGGGTTGGGTCAATCCGTTCGCGAGATATGGGAGTTTGAAGCCAACAAATGGTTGAGAAGAGAACAAATTTTTCGCAATTCTGCTGCTCCAAACGCTTAACCAGAATGGCCTAGGGAAAAAATGCACATTCCGTTGTAATCGTGCGAGTTTCTACTTTCAGATGCAATAGGAATTTTCGGGTTAGGTCAATCCGTTCGCGAGATATGGGAGTTTGAAGCCAACAAATGGTTGAGAAGAGAACAAATTTTTCGCAATTCTGCTGCTCCAAACGCTTAACCAGAATGGCCTAGGGAAAAAATGCACATACCGTTGTAATCTGGCGAGTTTCTACTTTCAGATGCAATAGGAATTTTTGCGTTAGGTCAATCCGTTCGCGAGATATGGGAGTTTGAAGCCAACAAATGGTTGAGAAGAGAACAAATTTTTCGCAATTCTGCTGCTCCAAACGCTTAACCAGAATGGCCTAGGGAAAAAATGCACATACCGTTGTAATCTGGCGAGTTTCTACTTTCAGATGCAATAGGAATTTTTGGGTTAGGTCAATCAGTTCGCGAGATATGGGAGTTTGAAGCCAAGAAATGTTTGACAAGGCAAAAAATTTTTCGCAATTCTGCTGCTCCAAACGCTTAACCAGAATGGCCTAGGGAAAAAATACACATTCCGTTGTAATCGTGCGAGTTTCTACTTTCAGATGCAATTGGAATTTTTGGGTTAGGTCACTCCGTTCGCGAGATATGGGAGTTTGAACCCAACAAATGGTTGAGAAGAGAACAAATTTTTCGCAATTCTGCTGCTCCAAACGCTTAACCAGAATGGCCTAGGGAAAAAATACACATTCCGTTGAAATCGTGCGAGTTTCTACTTTCAGACGCAACAGGAATTTTTGGGTTATGTCAAACCGTTCGCGAGATATGGGAGTTTGAAGCCAAGAAATGTTTGACAAGGCAAACAGTTTTTCGCAATTCTGCTGCTCCAAACGCGAAACCAGAATAGCCTAGGGAAAAAGTACACATACCGTTGTAATCGGGCGAGTTTCGACTTTCAGATGCAATAGGAATTTTTGGGTTAGGTCAATCCGTTCGCGAGATATGGGAGTTTGAAGCCAAGAAATGGTTGAGAAGGCACAAAATTTTTCGCACTTCTGCTGCTCCAAACGCTTAACCAGAATAGCCTAGGGAAAAAGTACACATACCGTTGTAATCGGGCGAGTTTCTACTTTCAGACGCAACAGGAATTTTTGGGTTGGGTCAATCCTTTCGCGAGATATGGGAGTTTGAAGCCAACAAATGGTTGAGAAGAGAACAAATTTTTCGCAATTCTGCTGCTCCAAACGCTTAACCAGAATGGCCTAGGGAAAAAATGCACATTCCGTTGTAATCGTGCGAGTTTCTACTTTCAGATGCAATAGGAATTTTCGGGTTAGGTCAATCCGTTCGCGAGACATGGGAGTTTGAAGCCAACAAATGGTTGAGAAGAGAACAAATTTTTCGCAATTCTGCTGCTCCAAACGCTTAACCAGAATGGCCTAGGGAAAAAATGCACATACCGTTGTAATCTGGCGAGTTTCTACTTTCAGATGCAATAGGAATTTTTGCGTTAGGTCAATCCGTTCGCGAGATATGGGAGTTTGAAGCCAACAAATGGTTGAGAAGAGAACAAATTTTTCGCAATTCTGCTGCTCCAAACGCTTAACCAGAATGGCCTAGGGAAAAAATGCACATACCGTTGTAATCTGGCGAGTTTCTACTTTCAGATGCAATAGGAATTTTTGGGATAGGTCAATCAGTTCGCGAGATATGGGAGTTTGAAGCCAAGAAATGTTTGACAAGGCAAACAATTTTTCGCAATTCTGCTGCTCCAAACGCGAAACCAGAATAGCCTAGGGAAAAAGTACACATACCGTTGTAATCGGGCGTGTTTCGACTTTCAGATGCAATAGGAATTTTTGCGTTAGGTCAATCCGTTCGCGAGATATGGGAGTTTGAAGCCAACAAATGGTTGAGAAGAGAACAAATTTTTCGCAATTCTGCTGCTCCAAACGCTTAACCAGAATGGCCTAGGGAAAAAATGCACATACCGTTGTAATCTGGCGAGTTTCTACTTTCAGATGCAATAGGAATTTTTGGGTTAGGTCAATCAGTTCGCGAGATATGGGAGTTTGAAGCCAAGAAATGTTTGACGAGGCAAAAAATTTTTCGCAATTCTGCTGTTCCAAACGCTTAACCAGAATGGCCTAGGGAAAAAATACACATTCCGTTGTAATCGTGCGAGTTTCTACTTTCAGATGCAATTGGAATTTTTGGGTTAGGTCACTCCGTTCGCGAGATATGGGAGTTTGAACCCAACAAATGGTTGAGAAGAGAACAAATTTTTCGCAATTCTGCTGCTCCAAACGCTTAACCAGAATGGCCTAGGGAAAAAATACACATTCCGTTGAAATCGCGCGAGTTTCTACTTTCAGACGCAACAGGAATTTTTGGGTTATGTCAATCCGTTCGCGAGATATGGGAGTTTGAAGCCAAGAAATGTTTGACAAGGCAAACAATTTTTCGCAATTCTGCTGCTCCAAACGCGAAACCAGAATAGCCTAGGGAAAAAGTACACATACCGTTGTAATCGGGCGAGTTTCGACTTTCAGATGCAATAGGAATTTTTGGGTTAGGTCAATCCGTTTGCGAGATATGGGAGTTTGAAGCCAAGAAATGGTTGAGAAGGCACAAAATTTTTCGCACTTCTGCTGCTCCAAACGCTTAACCAGAATAGCCTAGGGAAAAAGTACACATACCGTTGTAATCGGGCGAGTTTCTACTTTCAGACGCTACAGGAATTTTTGGGTTGGGTCAATCCGTTCGCGAGATATGGGAGTTTGAAGCCAACAAATGGTTGAGAAGAGAACAAATTTTTCGCAATTCTGCTGCTCCAAACGCTTAACCAGAATGGCCTAGGGAAAAAATGCACATTCCGTTGTAATCGTGCGAGTTTCTACTTTCAGATGCAATAGGAATTTTCGGGTTAGGTCAATCCGTTCGCGAGATATGGGAGTTTGAAGCCAACAAATGGTTGAGAAGAGAACAAATTTTTCGCAATTCTGCTGCTCCAAACGCTTAACCAGAATGGCCTAGGGAAAAAATGCACATACCGTTGTAATCTGGCGAGTTTCTACTTTCAGATGCAATAGGAATTTTTGCGTTAGGTCAATCCGTTCGCGAGATATGGGAGTTTGAAGCCAACAAATGGTTGAGAAGAGAACAAATTTTTCGCAATTCTGCTGCTCCAAACGCTTAACCAGAATGGCCTAGGGAAAAAATGCACATACCGTTGTAATCTGGCGAGTTTCTACTTTCAGATGCAATAGGAATTTTTGCGTTAGGTCAATCCGTTCGCGAGATATGGGAGTTTGAAGCCAACAAATGGTTGAGAAGAGAACAAATTTTTCGCAATTCTGCTGCTCCAAACGCTTAACCAGAATGGCCTGGGGAAAAAATGCACATACCGTTGTAATCTGGCGAGTTTCTACTTTCAGATGCAATAGGAATTTTTGGGTTAGGTCAATCAGTTCGCGAGATATGGGAGTTTGAAGCCAAGAAATGTTTGACAAGGCAAACAATTTTTCGCAATTCAGCTGCTCCAAACGCGAAACCAGAATAGCCTAGGGAAAAAGTACACATACCGTTGTAATCGGGCGAGTTTCGACTTTCAGATGCAATAGGAATTTTTGGGTTAGGTCAATCCGTTCGCGAGATATGGGAGTTTGAAGCCAAGAAATGGTTGAGAAGGCACAAAATTTTTCGCACTTCTGCTGCTCCAAACGCTTAACCAGAATAGCCTAGGGAAAAAGTACACATACCGTTGTAATCGGGCGAGTTTCTACTTTCAGACGCAACAGGAATTTTTGGGTTGGGTCAATCCGTTCGCGAGATATGGGAGTTTGAAGCCAACAAATGGTTGAGAAGAGAACAAATTTTTCGCAATTCTGCTGCTCCAAACGCTTAACCAGAATGGCCTAGGGAAAAAATGCACATTCCGTTGTAATCGTGCGAGTTTCTACTTTCAGATGCAATAGGAATTTTCGGGTTAGGTCAATCCGTTCGCGAGATATGGGAGTTTGAAGCCATCAAATGGTTGAGAAGAGAACAAATTTTTCGCAATTCTGCTGCTCCAAACGCTTAACCAGAATGGCCTAGGGAAAAAATGCACATACCGTTGTAATCTGGCGAGTTTCTACTTTCAGATGCAATAGGAATTTTTGCGTTAGGTCAATCAGTTCGCGAGATATGGGAGTTTGAAGCCAAGAAATGTTTGACGAGGCAAACAATTTTTCGCAATTCAGCTGCTCCAAACGCGAAACCAGAATAGCCTAGGGAAAAAGTACACATACCGTTGTAATCGGGCGAGTTTCGACTTTCAGATGCAATAGGAATTTTTGGGTTAGGTCAATCCGTTCGCGAGATATGGGAGTTTGAAGCCAAGAAATGGTTGAGAAGGCACAAAATTTTTCGCACTTCTGCTGCTCCAAACGCTTAACCAGAATAGCCTAGGGAAAAAGTACACATACCGTTGTAATCGGGCGAGTTTCTACTTTCAGACGCAACAGGAATTTTTGGGTTGGGTCAATCCGTTCGCGAGATATGGGAGTTTGAAGCCAACAAATGGTTGAGAAGAGAACAAATTTTTCGCAATTCTGCTGCTCCAAACGCTTAACCAGAATGGCCTAGGGAAAAAATGCACATTCCGTTGTAATCGTGCGAGTTTCTACTTTCAGATGCAATAGGAATTTTCGGGTTAGGTCAATCCGTTCGCGAGATATGGGAGTTTGAAGCCAACAAATGGTTGATAAGAGAACAAATTTTTCGCAATTCTGCTGCTCCAAACGCTTAACCAGAATGGCCTAGGGAAAAAATGCACATACCGTTGTAATCTGGCGAGTTTCTACTTTCAGATGCAATAGGAATTTTTGCGTTAGGTCAATCCGTTCGCGAGATATGGGAGTTTGAAGCCAACAAATGGTTGATAAGAGAACAAATTTTTCGCAATTCTGCTGCTCCAAACGCTTAACCAGAATGGCCTAGGGAAAAAATGCACATACCGTTGTAATCTGGCGAGTTTCTACTTTCAGATGCAATAGGAATTTTTGCGTTAGGTCAATCCGTTCGCGAGATATGGGAGTTTGAAGCCAACAAATGGTTGAGAAGAGAACAAATTTTTCGCAATTCTGCTGCTCCAAACGCATAACCAGAATGGCCTAGGGAAAAAATGCACATACCGTTGTAATCTGGCGAGTTTCTACTTTCAGATGCAATAGGAATTTTTGGGTTAGGTCAATCAGTTCGCGAGATATGGGAGTTTGAAGCCAAGAAATGTTTGACGAGGCAAAAAATTTTTCGCAATTCTGCTGCTCCAAACGCTTAACCAGAATGGCCTAGGGAAAAAATACACATTCCGTTGTAATCGTGCGAGTTTCTACTTTCAGATGCAATTGGAATTTTTGGGTTAGGTCACTCCGTTCGCGAGATATGGGAGTTTGAACCCAACAAATGGTTGAGAAGAGAACAAATTTTTCGCAATTCTGCTGCTCCAAACGCTTAACCAGAATGGCCTAGGGAAAAAATACACATTCCGTTGAAATCGTGCGAGTTTCTACTTTCAGACGCAACAGGAATTTTTGGGTTATGTCAATCCGTTCGCGAGATATGGGAGTTTGAAGCCAAGAAATGTTTGACAAGGCAAACAATTTTTCGCAATTCTGCTGCTCCAAACGCGAAACCAGAATAGCCTAGGGAAAAAGTACACATACCGTTGTAATCGGGCGAGTTTCGACTTTCAGATGCAATAGGAATTTTTGGGTTAGGTCAATCCGTTCGCGAGATATGGGAGTTTGAAGCCAAGAAATGGTTGAGAAGGCACAAAATTTTTCGCAATTCTGCTGCTCCAAACGCTTAACCAGAATAGCCTAGGGAAAAAGTACACATACCGTTGTAATCGGGCGAGTTTCTACTTTCAGACGCTACAGGAATTTTTGGGTTGGGTCAATCCGTTCGCGAGATATGGGAGTTTGAAGCCAACAAATGGTTGAGAAGAGAACAAATTTTTCGCAATTCTGCTGCTCCAAACGCTTAACCAGAATGGCCTAGGGAAAAAATGCACATACCGTTGTAATCTGGCGAGTTTCTACTTTCAGATGCAATAGGAATTTTTGCGTTAGGTCAATCCGTTCGCGAGATATGGGAGTTTGAAGCCAACAAATGGTTGAGAAGAGAACAAATTTTTCGCAATTCTGCTGCTCCAAACGCTTAACCAGAATGGCCTGGGGAAAAAATGCACATACCGTTGTAATCTGGCGAGTTTCTACTTTCAGATGCAATAGGAATTTTTGGGTTAGGTCAATCAGTTCGCGAGATATGGGAGTTTGAAGCCAAGAAATGTTTGACAAGGCAAACAATTTTTCGCAATTCAGCTGCTCCAAACGCGAAACCAGAATAGCCTAGGGAAAAAGTACACATACCGTTGTAATCGGGCGAGTTTCGACTTTCAGATGCAATAGGAATTTTTGGGTTAGGTCAATCCGTTCGCGAGATATGGGAGTTTGAAGCCAAGAAATGGTTGAGAAGGCACAAAATTTTTCGCACTTCTGCTGCTCCAAACGCTTAACCAGAATAGCCTAGGGAAAAAGTACACATACCGTTGTAATCGGGCGAGTTTCTACTTTCAGACGCTACAGGAATTTTTGGGTTGGGTCAATCCGTTCGCGAGATATGGGAGTTTGAAGCCAACAAATGGTTGAGAAGAGAACAAATTTTTCGCAATTCTGCTGCTCCAAACGCTTAACCAGAATGGCCTAGGGAAAAAATGCACATACCGTTGTAATCTGGCGAGTTTCTACTTTCAGATGCAATAGGAATTTTTGCGTTAGGTCAATCCGTTCGCGAGATATGGGAGTTTGAAGCCAACAAATGGTTGAGAAGAGAACAAATTTTTCGCAATTCTGCTGCTCCAAACGCTTAACCAGAATGGCCTGGGGAAAAAATGCACATACCGTTGTAATCTGGCGAGTTTCTACTTTCAGATGCAATAGGAATTTTTGGGTTAGGTCAATCAGTTCGCGAGATATGGGAGTTTGAAGCCAAGAAATGTTTGACAAGGCAAACAATTTTTCGCAATTCAGCTGCTCCAAACGCGAAACCAGAATAGCCTAGGGAAAAAGTACACATACCGTTGTAATCGGGCGAGTTTCGACTTTCAGATGCAATAGGAATTTTTGGGTTAGGTCAATCCGTTCGCGAGATATGGGAGTTTGAAGCCAAGAAATGGTTGAGAAGGCACAAAATTTTTCGCACTTCTGCTGCTCCAAACGCTTAACCAGAATAGCCTAGGGAAAAAGTACACATACCGTTGTAATCGGGCGAGTTTCTACTTTCAGACGCAACAGGAATTTTTGGGTTGGGTCAATCCGTTCGCGAGATATGGGAGTTTGAAGCCAACAAATGGTTGAGAAGAGAACAAATTTTTCGCAATTCTGCTGCTCCAAACGCTTAACCAGAATGGCCTAGGGAAAAAATGCACATTCCGTTGTAATCGTGCGAGTTTCTACTTTCAGATGCAATAGGAATTTTCGGGTTAGGTCAATCCGTTCGCGAGATATGGGAGTTTGAAGCCATCAAATGGTTGAGAAGAGAACAAATTTTTCGCAATTCTGCTGCTCCAAACGCTTAACCAGAATGGCCTAGGGAAAAAATGCACATACCGTTGTAATCTGGCGAGTTTCTACTTTCAGATGCAATAGGAATTTTTGCGTTAGGTCAATCAGTTCGCGAGATATGGGAGTTTGAAGCCAAGAAATGTTTGACGAGGCAAACAATTTTTCGCAATTCAGCTGCTCCAAACGCGAAACCAGAATAGCCTAGGGAAAAAGTACACATACCGTTGTAATCGGGCGAGTTTCGACTTTCAGATGCAATAGGAATTTTTGGGTTAGGTCAATCCGTTCGCGAGATATGGGAGTTTGAAGCCAAGAAATGGTTGAGAAGGCACAAAATTTTTCGCACTTCTGCTGCTCCAAACGCTTAACCAGAATAGCCTAGGGAAAAAGTACACATACCGTTGTAATCGGGCGAGTTTCTACTTTCAGACGCAACAGGAATTTTTGGGTTGGGTCAATCCGTTCGCGAGATATGGGAGTTTGAAGCCAACAAATGGTTGAGAAGAGAACAAATTTTTCGCAATTCTGCTGCTCCAAACGCTTAACCAGAATGGCCTAGGGAAAAAATGCACATTCCGTTGTAATCGTGCGAGTTTCTACTTTCAGATGCAATAGGAATTTTCGGGTTAGGTCAATCCGTTCGCGAGATATGGGAGTTTGAAGCCAACAAATGGTTGATAAGAGAACAAATTTTTCGCAATTCTGCTGCTCCAAACGCTTAACCAGAATGGCCTAGGGAAAAAATGCACATACCGTTGTAATCTGGCGAGTTTCTACTTTCAGATGCAATAGGAATTTTTGCGTTAGGTCAATCCGTTCGCGAGATATGGGAGTTTGAAGCCAACAAATGGTTGATAAGAGAACAAATTTTTCGCAATTCTGCTGCTCCAAACGCTTAACCAGAATGGCCTAGGGAAAAAATGCACATACCGTTGTAATCTGGCGAGTTTCTACTTTCAGATGCAATAGGAATTTTTGCGTTAGGTCAATCCGTTCGCGAGATATGGGAGTTTGAAGCCAACAAATGGTTGAGAAGAGAACAAATTTTTCGCAATTCTGCTGCTCCAAACGCATAACCAGAATGGCCTAGGGAAAAAATGCACATACCGTTGTAATCTGGCGAGTTTCTACTTTCAGATGCAATAGGAATTTTTGGGTTAGGTCAATCAGTTCGCGAGATATGGGAGTTTGAAGCCAAGAAATGTTTGACGAGGCAAAAAATTTTTCGCAATTCTGCTGCTCCAAACGCTTAACCAGAATGGCCTAGGGAAAAAATACACATTCCGTTGTAATCGTGCGAGTTTCTACTTTCAGATGCAATTGGAATTTTTGGGTTAGGTCACTCCGTTCGCGAGATATGGGAGTTTGAACCCAACAAATGGTTGAGAAGAGAACAAATTTTTCGCAATTCTGCTGCTCCAAACGCTTAACCAGAATGGCCTAGGGAAAAAATACACATTCCGTTGAAATCGTGCGAGTTTCTACTTTCAGACGCAACAGGAATTTTTGGGTTATGTCAATCCGTTCGCGAGATATGGGAGATTGAAGCCAAGAAATGTTTGACAAGGCAAACAATTTTTCGCAATTCTGCTGCTCCAAACGCGAAACCAGAATTGCCTAGGGAAAAAGTACACATACCGTTGTAATCGGGCGAGTTTCTACTTTCAGACGCAACAGGAATTTTTGGGTTGGGTCAATCCGTTCGCGAGATATGGGAGTTTGAAGCCAACAAATGGTTGAGAAGAGAACAAATTTTTCGCAATTCTGCTGCTCCAAACGCTTAACCAGAATGGCCTAGGGAAAAAATGCACATTCCTTTGTAATCGTGCGAGTTTCTACTTTCAGATGCAATAGGAATTTTCGGGTTAGGTCAATCCGTTCGCGAGATATGGGAGTTTGAAGCCAACAAATGGTTGAGAAGAGAACAAATTTTTCGCAATTCTGCTGCTCCAAACGCTTAACCAGAATGGCCTAGGGAAAAAATGCACATACCGTTGTAATCTGGCGAGTTTCTACTTTCAGATGCAATAGGAATTTTTGGGTTAGGTCAATCAGTTCGCGAGATATGGGAGTTTGAAGCCAACAGATGGTTGAGAAGAGAACAAATTTTTCGCAATTCTGCTGCTCCAAACGCTTAACCAGAATGGCCTAGGGAAAAAATGCACATACCGTTGTAATCTGGCGAGTTTCTACTTTCAGATGCAATAGGAATTTTTGGGTTAGGTCAATCAGTTCGCGAGATATGGGAGTTTGAAGCCAAGAAATGTTTGACAAGGCAAAAAATTTTTCGCAATTCTGCTGCTCCAAACGCTTAACCAGAATGGCCTAGGGAAAAAATACACATTCCGTTGTAATCGTGCGAGTTTCTACTTTCAGATTCAATAGGAATTTTTGGGTTAGGTCACTCCGTTCGCGAGATATGGGAGTTTGAAGCCAACAAATGGTTGAGAAGAGAACAAATTTTTCGCAATTCTGCTGCTCCAAACGCTTAACCAGAATGGCCTAGGGAAAAAATGCACATACCGTTGTAATCTGGCGAGTTTCTACTTTCAGATGCAATAGGAATTTTTGCGTTAGGTCAATCCGTTCGCGAGATATGGGAGTTTGAAGCCAACAAATGGTTGAGAAGAGAACAAATTCTTCGCAATTCTGCTGCTCCAAACGCTTAACCACAATGGCCTAGGGAATAAATGCACTAACCGTTGTAATCTGGCGAGTTTCTACTTTCAGATGCAATAGGAATTTTTGGGTTAGGTCAATCCGTTCGCGAGATATGGGAGTTCGAAGCTAAGAGATGGTTGAGAAGACAACAAATTTTTGGCAATTCTGCTGCTCCAAACGTTTAGCCAGAATGGCATAGGGAAAAAATACACATACCGTTGCAATCGGGCGAGTTTCTACTTTCAGACGCAACAGGAATTTTTGTGTTGGGTCAAACCGTTCGCGAGATATGGGAGTTAGAAGCCAAGAAATGGTTGAAACGCAAAAAATTTTTCGCAATTCTGCTGCTCCAAACGCTTAACCAGAATGGCCTAGGGAAAAAATGCACATACCGTTGTAATCTGGCGAGTTTCTACTTTCAGATGCAATAGGAATCTTTGGGTTAGGTCAATCCGTTCGCGAGGTATGGGAGTTTGAAGCCAAGAAATGGTTGAGAAGGCACAAAATTTTTCGCACTTCTGCTGCTCCAAACGCTTAACCAGAATGGCCTAGGGAAAAAATACACATTCCGTTGAAATCGTGCGAGTTTCTACTTTCAGACGCAACAGGAATTTTTGGGTTATGTCAATCCGTTCGCGAGATATGGGAGTTTGAAGCCAAGAAATGTTTGACAAGGCAAACAATTTTTCGCAATTCTGCTGCTCCAAACGCGAAACCAGCATAGCCCAGGGAAAAAGTACACATACCGTTGTAATCGGGCGAGTTTCTACTTTCAGACGCAACAGGAATTTTTGGGTTGGGTGAATCCGTTCGCGAGATATGGGAGTTTGAAGCTAAGAAATGGTTGAGAAGACAACAAATTTTTCGCAATTCTGCTGCTCCAAACGCATAACCAGAATGGCGTAGGGAAAAAATACACCTACCGTTGTAATCGGGCGAGTTTCTACTTTCAGATGCAATAGGAATTTTTGGGTTAGGTCAATCCGTTCGCGAGATATGGGAGTTTGAAGCCAACAAATGGTTGAGAAGAGAACAAATTTTTCGCAATTCTGCTGCTCCAATCGCTTAACCAGAATTGCCTAGGGAAAAAATACGCATACCGTTGTAATCGGGCGAGTATCTACTTTCAGATGCAATAGGAATTTTTGGGTTAGGTCAATCCGTTCGCGAGATATGGGAGTTTGAAGCCAAGAAATGGTTGAGAAGGCACAAAATTTTTCGCACTTCTGCTGCTCCAAACGCTTAACCAGAATGGCCTAGGGAAAAAATACACATTCCGTTGTAATCGTGCGAGTTTCTACTTTCAGACGCAACAGGAATTCTTGGGTTATGTCAATCCGTTCGCGAGATATGGGTGTTTGAAGCCAAGAAATGTTTGACAAGGCAAACAATTTTTCGCAATTCTGCTGCTCCAAACGCGAAACCAGAATAGCCTAGGGAAAAAATACACATTCCGTTGAAATCGGGCGAGTTTCTACTTTCAGACGCAACAGGAATTTTTGGGTTGGGTCAATCCGTTCGCGAGATATGGGAGTTTGAAGCTAAGAAATGGTTGAGAAGACAACAAATTTTTCGCAATTCTGCTGCTCCAATCGCTTAACCAGAATGGCCTAGGGAAAAAATACGCATACCGTTGTAATCGGGCGAGTTTCTACTTTCAGACGCAACAGGAATTTTTGGGTTTGGTCAATCCGTTCGCGAGATATGGGAGTTTGAAGCTAAGAAATGGTTGAGAAGACAACAAATTTTTCGCAATTCTGCTGCTCCAATCGCTTAACCAGTATGGCCTAGGGAAAAAATACGCATACCGTTGTAATCGGGCGAGTTTCTACTTTCAGATGCAATAGGAATTTTTGGGTTAGGTCAATCCGTTCGCGAGATATGGGAGTTTGAAGCCAAGAAATGGTTGAGAAGGCACAAAATTTTTCGCACTTCTGCTGCTCCAAACGCTTAACCAGAATGGCCTAGGGAAAAAATACACATTCCGTTGTAATCCTGCGAGTTTCTACTTTCAGACGCAACAGGAATTCTTGGGTTATGTCAATCCGTTCGCGAGATATGGGAGTTTGAAGCCAAGAAATGTTTGACAAGGCAAAAAATTTTTCGCAATTCTGCTGCTCCAAACGCGAAACCAGAATGGCCTAGGGAAAAAATACACATTCCGTTGTAATCGTGCGTGTTTCTACTTTCAGATGCAATAGGAATTTTCGGGTTAGGTCAATCCGTTCGCGAGATATGGAAGTTTGAAGCCAACAAATGGTTGAGAAGACAACAAATTTTTCGCAATTCTGCTGCTCCAATCGCTTAACCAGAATGGCCTAGGGAAAAAATACGCATACCGTTGTAATCGGGCGAGTTTCTACTTTCAGACGCAACAGGAATTTTTGGGTTGGGTCAATCCGTTCCCGAGATATGGGAGTTTGAAGCTAAGAAATGGTTGAGAAGACAACAAATTTTTCGCAATTCTGCTCCTCCAATCGCTTAACCAGTATGGCCTAGGGAAAAAATACGCATACCGTTGTAATCGGGCGAGTTTCTACTTTCAGATGCAAAAGGAATTTTTGGGTTAGGTCAATCCGTTCGAGAGATATGGGAGTTTGAAGCCAAGAAATGGTTGAGAAGGCACAAAATTTTTCGCACTTCTGCTGCTCCAAACGCTTAACCAGAATGGCCTAGGGAAAAAATACACATTCCGTTGTAATCCTGCGAGTTTCTACTTTCAGACGCAACAGGAATTCTTGGGTTATGTCAATCCGTTCGCGAGATATGGGAGTTTGAAGCCAAGAAATGTTTGACAAGGCAAAAAATTTTTCGCAATTCTGCTGCTCCAAACGCGAAACCAGAATGGCCTAGGGAAAAAATACACATTCCGTTGTAATCGTGCGTGTTTCTACTTTCAGATGCAATAGGAATTTTCGGGTTAGGTCAATCCGTTCGCGAGATATGGAAGTTTGAAGCCAACAAATGGTTGAGAAGACAACAAATTTTTCGCAATTCTGCTGCTCCAATCGCTTAACCAGAATGGCCTAGGGAAAAAATACGCATACCGTTGTAATCGGGCGAGTTTCTACTTTCAGACGCAACAGGAATTTTTGGGTTGGGTCAATCCGTTCCCGAGATATGGGAGTTTGAAGCTAAGAAATGGTTGAGAAGACAACAAATTTTTCGCAATTCTGCTCCTCCAATCGCTTAACCAGTATGGCCTAGGGAAAAAATACGCATACCGTTGTAATCGGGCGAGTTTCTACTTTCAGATGCAAAAGGAATTTTTGGGTTAGGTCAATCCGTTCGAGAGATATGGGAGTTTGAAGCCAAGAAATGGTTGAGAAGGCACAAAATTTTTCGCACTTCTGCTGCTCCAAACGCTTAACCAGAATGGCCTAGGGAAAAAATACACATTCCGTTCTAATCGTGCGAGTTTCTACTTTCAGACGCAACAGGAATTCTTGGGTTATGTCAATCCGTTCGCGAGATATGGGAGTTTGAAGCCAAGAAATGTTTGACAAGGCAAAAAATTTTTCGCAATTCTGCTGCTCCAAACGTTTAGCCAGAATGGCATAGGGAAAAAATACACATACCGTTGCAATCAGGCGAGTTTCTACTTTCAGACGCAACAGGAATTTTTGTGTTGGGTCAAACCGTTCGCGAGATATGGGAGTTTGAAGCCAAGAAATGGTTGAAACGCTAAAAATTTTTCGCAATTCTGCTGCTCCAAACGCTTAACCAGAATGGCCTAGGGAAAAAATACACATACCATTGTAATCGGGCGAGTTTCTACTTTCAGATGCAATAGGAATTTTTGGGTTAGGTCAATCCGTTCGCGAGGTATGGGAGTTTGAAGCCAAGAAATGGTTGAGAAGGCACAAAATTTTTCGCACTTCTGCTGCTCCAAACGCTTAACCAGAATGGCCTAGGGAAAAAATACACATTCCGTTGAAATCGTGCGAGTTTCTACTTTCAGACGCAACAGGAATTTCTGGGTTATGTCAATCCGTTCGCGAGATATGGGAGTTTGAAGCCAAGAAATGTTTGACAAGGCAAACAATTTTTCGCAATTCTGCTGCTCCAAACGCGAAACCAGAATAGCCTAGGGAAAAAGTACACATACCGTTGTAATCGGGCGAGTTTCTACTTTCAGACGCAACAGGAATTTTTGGGTTGGGTCAATCCGTTCGCGAGATATGGGAGTTTGAAGCTAAGAAATGGTTGAGAAGACAACAAATTTTTCGCAATTCTGCTGCTCCAAACGCATAACCAGAATGGCGTAGGGAAAAAATACACCTACCGTTGTAATCGGCCGAGTTTCTACTTTCAGATGCAATAGGAATTTTTGGGTTAGGTCAATCCGTTCGCGAGATATGGGAGTTTGAAGCCAACAAATGGTTGAGAAGAGAACAAATTTTTCGCAATTCTGCTGCTCCAATCGCTTAACCAGAATGGCCTAGGGAAAAAATACGCATACCGTTGTAATCGGGCGAGTATCTACTTTCAGATGCAAAAGGGATTTTTGGGTTAGGTCAATCCGTTCGCGAGATATGGGAGTTTGAAGCCAAGAAATGGTTGAGAAGGCACAAAATTTTTCGCACTTCTGCTGCTCCAAACGCTTAACCAGAATGACCTAGGGAAAAAATACACATTCCGTTGTAATCGTGCGAGTTTCTACTTTCAGACGCAACAGGAATTCTTGGGTTATGTCAATCCGTTCGCGAGATATGGGAGTTTGAAGCCAAGAAATGTTTGACAAGGCAAACAATTTTTCGCAATTCTGCTGCTCCAAACGCGAAACCAGAATAGCTTAGGGAAAAAGTACACATACCGTTGTAATCGGGCGAGTTTCTACTTTCAGACGCAACAGGAATTTTTGGGTTGGGTCAATCCGTTCGCGAGATATGGGAGTTTGAAGCTAAGAAATGGTTGAGAAGACAACAAATTTTTCGCAATTCTGCTGCTCCAATCGCTTAACCAGAATGGCCTAGGGCAAAAATACGCATACCGTTGTAATCGGGCGAGTTTCTACTTTCAGACGCAACAGGAGTTTTTGGGTTGGGTCAATCCGTTCGCGAGATATGGGAGTTTGAAGCTAAGAAATGGTTGAGAAGACAACAAATTTTTCGCACTTCTGCTGCTCCAAACGTTTAACCAGAATGGCCTAGGGAAAAAATACACATTCCGTTGTAATCGTGCGAGTTTCTACTTTCAGACGCAACAGGAATTCTTGGGTTATGTCAATCCGTTCGCGAGATATGGTAGTTTGAAGCCAAGAAATGTTTGACAAGGCAAACAATTTTTCGCAATTCTGCTGCTCCAAACGCGAAACCAGAATAGCCTAGGGAAAAAGTACACATACCGTTGTAATCGGGCGAGTTTCTACTTTCAGACGCTACAGGAATTTTTGGGTTGGGTCAATCCGTTCGCGAGATATGGGAGTTTGAAGCTAAGAAATGGTTGAGAAGACAACAAATTTTTCGCAATTCTGCTGCTCCAATCGCTTAACCAGAATGGCCTATGGAAAAAATACGCATACCGTTGTAATCGGGCGAGTTTCTACTTTCAGACGCAACAGGAATTTTTGGGTTGGGTCAATCCGTTCGCGAGATATGGGAGTTTGAAGCTAAGAAATGGTTGAGAAGACAACAAATTTTTCGCACTTCTGCTGCTCCAAACGCTTAACCAGAATGGCCTAGGGAAAAAATACACATTCCGTTGTAATCGTGCGAGTTTCTACTTTCAGACGCAACAGGAATTTTTGGGTTATGTCAATCCGTTCGCGAGATATGGGAGTTTGAAGCCAAGAAATGGTTGAGAAGGCACAAAATTTTTCGCACTTCTGCTGCTCCAAACGCTTAACCAGAATAGCCTAGGGAAAAAGTACACATACCGTTGTAATCGGGCGAGTTTCTACTTTCAGACGCAACAGGAATTTTTGGGTTATGTCAATCCGTTCGCGAGATATGGGAGTTTGAAGCCAAGAAATGTTTGACAAGGCAAACAATTTTTCGCAATTCTGCTGCTCCAAACGCG
Organism: Ptiloglossa arizonensis; assembly: GCF_051014685.1. Classification (NCBI taxonomy): domain Eukaryota; kingdom Metazoa; phylum Arthropoda; class Insecta; order Hymenoptera; family Colletidae; genus Ptiloglossa; species Ptiloglossa arizonensis. The sequence continues at coordinate 991,466 of NW_027478506.1, forward strand.
AAACCAGAATAGCCTAGGGAAAAAGTACACATACCGTTGTAATCGGGCGAGTTTCTACTTTCAGACGCAACAGGAATTTTTGGGTTGGGTCAATCCGTTCGCGAGATATGGGAGTTTGAAGCCAACAAATGGTTGAGAAGAGAACAAATTTTTCGCAATTCTGCTGCTCCAAACGCTTAACCAGAATGGCCTAGGGAAAAAATACACATACCATTGTAATCGGGCGAGTTTCTACTTTCAGATGCAATAGGAATTTTTGGGTTAGGTCAATCCGTTCGCGAGGTATGGGAGTTTGAAGCCAAGAAATGGTTGAGAAGGCACAAAATTTTTCGCACTTCTGCTGCTCCAAACGCTTAACCAGAATGGCCTAGGGAAAAAATACACATTCCGTTGAAATCGTGCGAGTTTCTACTTTCAGACGCAACAGGAATTTTTGGGTTATGTCAATCCGTTCGCGAGATATGGGAGTTTGAAGCCAAGAAATGTTTGACAAGGCAAACAATTTTTCGCATTTCTGCTGCTCCAAACGCGAAACCAGCATAGCCTAGGGAAAAAGTACACATACCGTTGTAATCGGGCGAGTTTCTACTTTCAGACGCAACAGGAATTTTTGGGTTGGGTCAATCCGTTCGTGAGATATGGGAGTTTGAAGCTAAGAAATGGTTGAGAAGACAACAAATTTTTCGCAATTCTGCTGCTCCAAACGCATAACCAGAATGGCGTAGGGAAAAAATACACCTACCGTTGTAATCGGGCGAGTTTCTACTTTCAGATGCAATAGGAATTTTTGGGTTAGGTCAATCCGTTCGCGAGATATGGGAGTTTGAAGCCAACAAATGGTTGAGAAGAGAACAAATTTTTCGCAATTCTGCTGCTCCAATCGCTTAACCAGAATGGCCTAGGGAAAAAATACACATTCCGTTGTAATCGTGCGAGTTTCTACTTTCAGACGCAACAGGAATTCTTGGATTATGTCAATCCGTTCGCGAGATATGGGAGTTTGAAGCCAACAAATGGTTGAGAAGAGAACAAATTTTTCGCAATTCTGCTGCTCCAAACGCGAAACCAGAATGGCCTAGGGAAAAAATACACATTCCGTTGAAATCGTGCGAGTTTCTACTTTCAGACGCAACAGGAATTTTTGGGTTATGTCAATCCGTTCGCGAGATATGGGAGTTTGAAGCCAAGAAATGTTTGACAAGGCAAACAATTTTTCGCAATTCTGCTGCTCCAAACGCGAAACCAGCATAGCCTAGGGAAAAAGTACACATACCGATGTAATCGGGCGAGTTTCTACTTTCAGACGCAACAGGAATTTTTGGGTTGGGTCAATCCGTTCGTGAGATATGGGAGTTTGAAGCTAAGAAATGGTTGAGAAGACAACAAATTTTTCGCAATTCTGCTGCTCCAAACGCATAACCAGAATGGCGTAGGGAAAAAATACACCTACCGTTGTAATCGGGCGAGTTTCTACTTTCAGATGCAATAGGAATTTTTGGGTTAGGTCAATCCGTTCGCGAGATATGGGAGTTTGAAGCCAAGAAATGTTTGACAAGGCAAACAATTTTTCGCAATTCTGCTGCTCCAAACGCGAAACCAGAATAGCCTAGGGAAAAAGTACACATACCGTTGTAATCGGGCGAGTTTCTACTTTCAGACGCTACAGGAATTTTTGGGTTGGGTCAATCCGTTCGCGAGATATGGGAGTTTGAAGCTAAGAAATGGTTGAGAAGACAACAAATTTTTCGCAATTCTGCTGCTCCAATCGCTTAACCAGAATGGCCTATGGAAAAAATACGCATACCGTTGTAATCGGGCGAGTTTCTACTTTCAGACGCAACAGGAATTTTTGGGTTGGGTCAATCCGTTCGCGAGATATGGGAGTTTGAAGCTAAGAAATGGTTGAGAAGACAACAAATTTTTCGCACTTCTGCTGCTCCAAACGCTTAACCAGAATGGCCTAGGGAAAAAATACACATTCCGTTGTAATCGTGCGAGTTTCTACTTTCAGACGCAACAGGAATTTTTGGGTTATGTCAATCCGTTCGCGAGATATGGGAGTTTGAAGCCAAGAAATGGTTGAGAAGGCACAAAATTTTTCGCACTTCTGCTGCTCCAAACGCTTAACCAGAGTAGCCTAGGGAAAAAGTACACATACCGTTGTAATCGGGCGAGTTTCTACTTTCAGACGCAACAGGAATTTTTGGGTTATGTCAATCCGTTCGCGAGATATGGGAGTTTGAAGCCAAGAAATGTTTGACAAGGCAAACAATTTTTCGCAATTCTGCTGCTCCAAACGCGAAACCAGAATAGCCTAGGGAAAAAGTACACATACCGTTGTAATCGGGCGAGTTTCTACTTTCAGACGCAACAGGAATTTTTGGGTTGGGTCAATCCGTTCGCGAGATATGGGAGTTTGAAGCCAACAAATGGTTGAGAGGAGAACAAATTTTTCGCAATTCTGCTGCTCCAAACGCTTAACCAGAATGGCCTAGGGAAAAAATACACATACCATTGTAATCGGGCGAGTTTCTACTTTCAGATGCAATAGGAATTTTTGGGTTAGGTCAATCCGTTCGCGAGGTATGGGAGTTTGAAGCCAAGAAATGGTTGAGAAGGCACAAAATTTTTCGCACTTCTGCTGCTCCAAACGGTTAACCAGAATGGCCTAGGGAAAAAATACACATTCCGTTGAAATCGTGCGAGTTTCTACTTTCAGACGCAACAGGAATTTTTGGGTTATGTCAATCCGTTCGCGAGATATGGGAGTTTGAAGCCAAGAAATGTTTGACAAGGCAAACAATTTTTCGCATTTCTGCTGCTCCAAACGCGAAACCAGCATAGCCTAGGGAAAAAGTACACATACCGTTGTAATCGGGCGAGTTTCTGCTTTCAGATGCAATAGGAATTTTTGGGTTGGGTCAATCCGTTCGCGAGGTATGGGAGTTTGAAGCCAAGAAATGGTTGAGAAGGCACAAAATCTTTCGCACTTCTGCTGCTCCAAACGCTTAACCAGAATGGCCTAGGGAAAAAATACACATTCCGTTGAAATCGTGCGAGTTTCTACTTTCAGACGCAACAGGAATTTTTGGGTTATGTCAATCCGTTCGCGAGATATGGGAGTTTGAAGCCAAGAAATGTTTGACAAGGCAAACAATTTTTCGCATTTCTGCTGCTCCAAACGCGAAACCAGCATAGCCTAGGGAAAAAGTACACATACCGTTGTAATCGGGCGAGTTTCTGCTTTCAGATGCAATAGGAATTTTTGGGTTGGGTCAATCCGTTCGCGAGGTATGGGAGTTTGAAGCCAAGAAATGGTTGAGAAGGCACAAAATCTTTCGCACTTCTGCTGCTCCAAACGCTTAACCAGAATGGCCTAGGGAAAAAATACACATTCCGTTGAAATCGTGCGAGTTTCTACTTTCAGACCCAACAGGAATTTTTGGGTTATGTCAATCCGTTCGCGAGATATGGGAGTTTGAAGCCAAGAAATGTTTGACAAGGCAAACAATTTTTCGCAATTCTGCTGCTCCAAAAGCGAAACCAGCATAGCCTAGGGAAAAAGTACACATACCGTTGTAATCGGGCGAGTTTCTACTTTCAGACGCAACAGGAATTTTTGGGTTGGGTCAATCCGTTCGTGAGATATGGGAGTTTGAAGCTAAGAAATGGTTGAGAAGACAACAAATTTTTCGCAATTCTGCTGCTCCAAACGCATAACCAGAATGGCGTAGGGAAAAAATACACCTACCGTTGTAATCGGGCGAGTTTCTACTTTCAGATGCAATAGGAATTTTTGGGTTAGGTCAATCCGTTCGCGAGATATGGGAGTTTGAAGCCAACAAATGGTTGAGAAGAGAACAAATTTTTCGCAATTCTGCTGCTCCAATCGCTTAACCAGAATGGCCTAGGGAAAAAATACACATTCCGTTGTAATCGTGCGAGTTTCTACTTTCAGACGCAACAGGAATTCTTGGATTATGTCAATCCGTTCGCGAGATATGGGAGTTTGAAGCCAACAAATGGTTGAGAAGAGAACAAATTTTTCGCAATTCTGCTGCTCCAAACGCGAAACCAGAATGGCCTAGGGAAAAAATACACATTCCGTTGAAATCGTGCGAGTTTCTACTTTCAGACGCAACAGGAATTTTTGGGTTATGTCAATCCGTTCGCGAGATATGGGAGTTTGAAGCCAAGAAATGTTTGACAAGGCAAACAATTTTTCGCAATTCTGCTGCTCCAAACGCGAAACCAGCATAGCCTAGGGAAAAAGTACACATACCGATGTAATCGGGCGAGTTTCTACTTTCAGACGCAACAGGAATTTTTGGGTTGGGTCAATCCGTTCGTGAGATATGGGAGTTTGAAGCTAAGAAATGGTTGAGAAGACAACAAATTTTTCGCAATTCTGCTGCTCCAAACGCATAACCAGAATGGCGTAGGGAAAAAATACACCTACCGTTGTAATCGGGCGAGTTTCTACTTTCAGATGCAATAGGAATTTTTGGGTTAGGTCAATCCGTTCGCGAGATATGGGAGTTTGAAGCCAAGAAATGTTTGACAAGGCAAACAATTTTTCGCAATTCTGCTGCTCCAAACGCGAAACCAGAATAGCCTAGGGAAAAAGTACACATACCGTTGTAATCGGGCGAGTTTCTACTTTCAGACGCTACAGGAATTTTTGGGTTGGGTCAATCCGTTCGCGAGATATGGGAGTTTGAAGCTAAGAAATGGTTGAGAAGACAACAAATTTTTCGCAATTCTGCTGCTCCAATCGCTTAACCAGAATGGCCTATGGAAAAAATACGCATACCGTTGTAATCGGGCGAGTTTCTACTTTCAGACGCAACAGGAATTTTTGGGTTGGGTCAATCCGTTCGCGAGATATGGGAGTTTGAAGCTAAGAAATGGTTGAGAAGACAACAAATTTTTCGCACTTCTGCTGCTCCAAACGCTTAACCAGAATGGCCTAGGGAAAAAATACACATTCCGTTGTAATCGTGCGAGTTTCTACTTTCAGACGCAACAGGAATTTTTGGGTTATGTCAATCCGTTCGCGAGATATGGGAGTTTGAAGCCAAGAAATGGTTGAGAAGGCACAAAATTTTTCGCACTTCTGCTGCTCCAAACGCTTAACCAGAGTAGCCTAGGGAAAAAGTACACATACCGTTGTAATCGGGCGAGTTTCTACTTTCAGACGCAACAGGAATTTTTGGGTTATGTCAATCCGTTCGCGAGATATGGGAGTTTGAAGCCAAGAAATGTTTGACAAGGCAAACAATTTTTCGCAATTCTGCTGCTCCAAACGCGAAACCAGAATAGCCTAGGGAAAAAGTACACATACCGTTGTAATCGGGCGAGTTTCTACTTTCAGACGCAACAGGAATTTTTGGGTTGGGTCAATCCGTTCGCGAGATATGGGAGTTTGAAGCCAACAAATGGTTGAGAGGAGAACAAATTTTTCGCAATTCTGCTGCTCCAAACGCTTAACCAGAATGGCCTAGGGAAAAAATACACATACCATTGTAATCGGGCGAGTTTCTACTTTCAGATGCAATAGGAATTTTTGGGTTAGGTCAATCCGTTCGCGAGGTATGGGAGTTTGAAGCCAAGAAATGGTTGAGAAGGCACAAAATTTTTCGCACTTCTGCTGCTCCAAACGCTTAACCAGAATGGCCTAGGGAAAAAATACACATTCCGTTGAAATCGTGCGAGTTTCTACTTTCAGACGCAACAGGAATTTTTGGGTTATGTCAATCCGTTCGCGAGATATGGGAGTTTGAAGCCAAGAAATGTTTGACAAGGCAAACAATTTTTCGCATTTCTGCTGCTCCAAACGCGAAACCAGCATAGCCTAGGGAAAAAGTACACATACCGTTGTAATCGGGCGAGTTTCTGCTTTCAGATGCAATAGGAATTTTTGGGTTGGGTCAATCCGTTCGCGAGGTATGGGAGTTTGAAGCCAAGAAATGGTTGAGAAGGCACAAAATCTTTCGCACTTCTGCTGCTCCAAACGCTTAACCAGAATGGCCTAGGGAAAAAATACACATTCCGTTGAAATCGTGCGAGTTTCTACTTTCAGACCCAACAGGAATTTTTGGGTTATGTCAATCCGTTCGCGAGATATGGGAGTTTGAAGCCAAGAAATGTTTGACAAGGCAAACAATTTTTCGCAATTCTGCTGCTCCAAACGCGAAACCAGCATAGCCTAGGGAAAAAGTACACATACCGTTGTAATCGGGCGAGTTTCTACTTTCAGATGCAATAGGAATTTTTGGGTTAGGTCAATCCGTTCGCGAGATATGGGAGTTTGAAGCCAACAAATGGTTGAGAAGAGAACAAATTTTTCGCAATTCTGCTGCTCCAATCGCTTAACCAGAATGGCCTAGGGAAAAAATACGAATACCGTTCTAATCGGGCGAGTATGTACTTTCAGATGCAATAGGAATTTTTGGGTTAGGTCAATCCGTTCGCGAGATATGGGAGTTTGAAGCCAAGAAATGGTTGAGAAGGCACAAAATTTTTCGCACTTCTGCTGCTCCAAACGCTTAACCAGAATGGCCTAGGGAAAAAATACACATTCCGTTGTAATCGTGCGAGTTTCTACTTTCAGACGCAACAGGAATTCTTGGATTATGTCAATCCGTTCGCGAGATATGGGTGTTTGAAGCCAACAAATGGTTGAGAAGAGAACAAATTTTTCGCAATTCTGCTGCTCCAAACGCGAAACCAGAATGGCCTAGGGAAAAAATACACATTCCGTTGAAATCGTGCGAGTTTCTACTTTCAGACGCAACAGGAATTTTTGGGTTATGTCAATCCGTTCGCGAGATATGGGAGTTTGAAGCCAAGAAATGTTTGACAAGGCAAACAATTTTTCGCAATTCTGCTGCTCCAAACGCGAAACCAGCATAGCCTAGGGAAAAAGTACACATACCGTTGTAATCGGGCGAGTTTCTACTTTCAGACGCAACAGGAATTTTTGGGTTGGGTCAATCCGTTCGTGAGATATGGGAGTTTGAAGCTAAGAAATGGTTGAGAAGACAACAAATTTTTCGCAATTCTGCTGCTCCAAACGCATAACCAGAATGGCGTAGGGAAAAAATACACCTACCGTTGTAATCGGGCGAGTTTCTACTTTCAGATGCAATAGGAATTTTTGGGTTAGGTCAATCCGTTCGCGAGATATGGGAGTTTGAAGCCAACAAATGGTTGAGAAGAGAACAAATTTTTCGCAATTCTGCTGCTCCAATCGCTTAACCAGAATGGGCTAGGGAAAAAATACACATTCGGTTGTAATCGTGCGAGTTTCTACTTTCAGACGCAACAGGAATTCTTGGATTATGTCAATCCGTTCGCGAGATATGGGAGTTTGAAGCCAACAAATGGTTGAGAAGAGAACAAATTTTTCGCAATTCTGCTGCTCCAAACGCGAAACCAGAATGGCCTAGGGAAAAAATACACATTCCGTTGAAATCGTGCGAGTTTCTACTTTCAGACGCAACAGGAATTTTTGGGTTATGTCAATCCGTTCGCGAGATATGGGAGTTTGAAGCCAACAAATGGTTGAGAAGAGAACAAATTTTTCGCAATTCTGCTGCTCCAATCGCTTAACCAGAATGGCCTAGGGAAAAAATACACATTCCGTTGTAATCGTGCGAGTTTCTACTTTCAGACGCAACAGGAATTCTTGGATTATGTCAATCCGTTCGCGAGATATGGGAGTTTGAAGCCAACAAATGGTTGAGAAGAGAACAAATTTTTCGCAATTCTGCTGCTCCAATCGCTTAACCAGAATGGCCTAGGGAAAAAATACACATTCCGTTGTAATCGTGCGAGTTTCTACTTTCAGACGCAACAGGAATTCTTGGATTATGTCAATCCGTTCGCGAGATATGGGAGTTTGAAGCCAACAAATGGTTGAGAAGAGAACAAATTTTTCGCAATTCTGCTGCTCCAAACGCGAAACCAGAATGGCCTAGGGAAAAAATACACATTCCGTTGAAATCGTGCGAGTTTCTACTTTCAGACGCAACAGGAATTTTTGGGTTATGTCAATCCGTTCGCGAGATATGGGAGTTTGAAGCCAAGAAATGTTTGACAAGGCAAACAATTTTTCGCAATTCTGCTGCTCCAAACGCGAAACCAGCATAGCCTAGGGAATAAGTACACATACCGTTGTAATCGGGCGAGTTTCTACTTTCAGACGCAACAGGAATTTTTGGGTTGGGTCAATCCGTTCGTGAGATATGGGAGTTTGAAGCTAAGAAATGGTTGAGAAGACAACAAATTTTTCGCAATTCTGCTGCTCCAAACGCATAACCAGAATGACGTAGGGAAAAAATACACCTACCGTTGTAATCGGGCGAGTTTCTACTTTCAGATGCAATAGGAATTTTTGGGTTAGGTCAATCCGTTCGCGAGATATGGGAGTTTGAAGCCAAGAAATGTTTGACAAGGCAAACAATTTTTCGCAATTCTGCTGCTCCAAACGCGAAACCAGAATAGCCTAGGGAAAAAGTACACATACCGTTGTAATCGGGCGAGTTTCTACTTTCAGACGCTACAGGAATTTTTGGGTTGGGTCAATCCGTTCGCGAGATATGGGAGTTTGAAGCTAAGAAATGGTTGAGAAGACAACAAATTTTTCGCAATTCTGCTGCTCCAATCGCTTAACCAGAATGGCCTATGGAAAAAATACGCATACCGTTGTAATCGGGCGAGTTTCTACTTTCAGACGCAACAGGAATTTTTGGGTTGGGTCAATCCGTTCGCGAGATATGGGAGTTTGAAGCTAAGAAATGGTTGAGAAGACAACAAATTTTTCGCACTTCTGCTGCTCCAAACGCTTAACCAGAATGGCCTAGGGAAAAAATACACATTCCGTTGTAATCGTGCGAGTTTCTACTTTCAGACGCAACAGGAATTTTTGGGTTATGTCAATCCGTTCGCGAGATATGGGAGTTTGAAGCCAAGAAATGGTTGAGAAGGCACAAAATTTTTCGCACTTCTGCTGCTCCAAACGCTTAACCAGAGTAGCCTAGGGAAAAAGTACACATACCGTTGTAATCGGGCGAGTTTCTACTTTCAGACGCAACAGGAATTTTTGGGTTATGTCAATCCGTTCGCGAGATATGGGAGTTTGAAGCCAAGAAATGTTTGACAAGGCAAACAATTTTTCGCAATTCTGCTGCTCCAAACGCGAAACCAGAATAGCCTAGGGAAAAAGTACACATACCGTTGTAATCGGGCGAGTTTCTACTTTCAGACGCAACAGGAATTTTTGGGTTGGGTCAATCCGTTCGCGAGATATGGGAGTTTGAAGCCAACAAATGGTTGAGAGGAGAACAAATTTTTCGCAATTCTGCTGCTCCAAACGCTTAACCAGAATGGCCTAGGGAAAAAATACACATACCATTGTAATCGGGCGAGTTTCTACTTTCAGATGCAATAGGAATTTTTGGGTTAGGTCAATCCGTTCGCGAGGTATGGGAGTTTGAAGCCAAGAAATGGTTGAGAAGGCACAAAATTTTTCGCACTTCTGCTGCTCCAAACGCTTAACCAGAATGGCCTAGGGAAAAAATACACATTCCGTTGAAATCGTGCGAGTTTCTACTTTCAGACGCAACAGGAATTTTTGGGTTATGTCAATCCGTTCGCGAGATATGGGAGTTTGAAGCCAAGAAATGTTTGACAAGGCAAACAATTTTTCGCATTTCTGCTGCTCCAAACGCGAAACCAGCATAGCCTAGGGAAAAAGTACACATACCGTTGTAATCGGGCGAGTTTCTGCTTTCAGATGCAATAGGAATTTTTGGGTTGGGTCAATCCGTTCGCGAGGTATGGGAGTTTGAAGCCAAGAAATGGTTGAGAAGGCACAAAATCTTTCGCACTTCTGCTGCTCCAAACGCTTAACCAGAATGGCCTAGGGAAAAAATACACATTCCGTTGAAATCGTGCGAGTTTCTACTTTCAGACCCAACAGGAATTTTTGGGTTATGTCAATCCGTTCGCGAGATATGGGAGTTTGAAGCCAAGAAATGTTTGACAAGGCAAACAATTTTTCGCAATTCTGCTGCTCCAAACGCGAAACCAGCATAGCCTAGGGAAAAAGTACACATACCGTTGTAACCGGGCGAGTTTCTACTTTCAGATGCAATAGGAATTTTTGGGTTAGGTCAATCCGTTCGCGAGATATGGGAGTTTGAAGCCAACAAATGGTTGAGAAGAGAACAAATTTTTCGCAATTCTGCTGCTCCAATCGCTTAACCAGAATGGCCTAGGGAAAAAATACGAATACCGTTCTAATCGGGCGAGTATGTACTTTCAGATGCAATAGGAATTTTTGGGTTAGGTCAATCCGTTCGCGAGATATGGGAGTTTGAAGCCAAGAAATGGTTGAGAAGGCACAAAATTTTTCGCACTTCTGCTGCTCCAAACGCTTAACCAGAATGGCCTAGGGAAAAAATACACATTCCGTTGTAATCGTGCGAGTTTCTACTTTCAGACGCAACAGGAATTCTTGGATTATGTCAATCCGTTCGCGAGATATGGGAGTTTGAAGCCAACAAATGGTTGAGAAGAGAACAAATTTTTCGCAATTCTGCTGCTCCAAACGCGAAACCAGAATGGCCTAGGGAAAAAATACACATTCCGTTGAAATCGTGCGAGTTTCTACTTTCAGACGCAACAGGAATTTTTGGGTTATGTCAATCCGTTCGCGAGATATGGGAGTTTGAAGCCAAGAAATGTTTGACAAGGCAAACAATTTTTCGCAATTCTGCTGCTCCAAACGCGAAACCAGCATAGCCTAGGGAAAAAGTACACATACCGTTGTAATCGGGCGAGTTTCTACTTTCAGACGCAACAGGAATTTTTGGGTTGGGTCAATCCGTTCGTGAGATATGGGAGTTTGAAGCTAAGAAATGGTTGAGAAGACAACAAATTTTTCGCAATTCTGCTGCTCCAAACGCATAACCAGAATGGCGTAGGGAAAAAATACACCTACCGTTGTAATCGGGCGAGTTTCTACTTTCAGATGCAATAGGAATTTTTGGGTTAGGTCAATCCGTTCGCGAGATATGGGAGTTTGAAGCCAACAAATGGTTGAGAAGAGAACAAATTTTTCGCAATTCTGCTGCTCCAATCGCTTAACCAGAATGGCCTAGGGAAAAAATACGCATACCGTTGTAATCGGGCGAGTATCTACTTTCAGATGCAATAGGAATTTTTGGGTTAGGTCAATCCGTTCGCGAGATATGGGAGTTTGAAGCCAAGAAATGGTTGAGAAGGCACAAAATTTTTCGCACTTCTGCTGCTCCAAACGCTTAACCAGAATGGCCTAGGGAAAAAATACACATTCCGTTGTAATCGTGCGAGTTTCTACTTTCAGACGCAACAGGAATTCTTGGATTATGTCAATCCGTTCGCGAGATATGGGAGTTTGAAGCCAACAAATGGTTGAGAAGAGAACAAATTTTTCGCAATTCTGCTGCTCCAAACGCGAAACCAGAATGGCCTAGGGAAAAAATACACCTACCGTTGTAATCGGGCGAGTTTCTACTTTCAGATGCAATAGGAATTTTTGGGTTAGGTCAATCCGTTCGCGAGATATGGGAGTTTGAAGCCAACAAATGGTTGAGAAGAGAACAAATTTTTCGCAATTCTGCTGCTCCAATCGCTTAACCAGAATGGCCTAGGGAAAAAATACGCATACCGTTGTAATCGGGCGAGTTTCTACTTTCAGATGCAATAGGAATTTTTGGGTTAGGTCAATCCGTTCGCGAGATATGGGAGTTTGAAGCCAACAAATGGTTGAGAAGAGAACAAATTTTTCGCAATTCTGCTGCTCCAATCGCTTAACCAGAATGGCCTAGGGAAAAAATACGAATACCGTTCTAATCGGGCGAGTATGTACTTTCAGATGCAATAGGAATTTTTGGGTTAGGTCAATCCGTTCGCGAGATATGGGAGTTTGAAGCCAAGAAATGGTTGAGAAGGCACAAAATTTTTCGCACTTCTGCTGCTCCAAACGCTTAACCAGAATGGCCTAGGGAAAAAATACACATTCCGTTGTAATCGTGCGAGTTTCTACTTTCAGACGCAACAGGAATTCTTGGATTATGTCAATCCGTTCGCGAGATATGGGAGTTTGAAGCCAACAAATGGTTGAGAAGAGAACAAATTTTTCGCAATTCTGCTGCTCCAAACGCGAAACCAGAATGGCCTAGGGAAAAAATACACATTCCGTTGAAATCGTGCGAGTTTCTACTTTCAGACGCAACAGGAATTTTTGGGTTATGTCAATCCGTTCGCGAGATATGGGAGTTTGAAGCCAAGAAATGTTTGACAAGGCAAACAATTTTTCGCAATTCTGCTGCTCCAAACGCGAAACCAGCATAGCCTAGGGAAAAAGTACACATACCGTTGTAATCGGGCGAGTTTCTACTTTCAGACGCAACAGGAATTTTTGGGTTGGGTCAATCCGTTCGTGAGATATGGGAGTTTGAAGCTAAGAAATGGTTGAGAAGACAACAAATTTTTCGCAATTCTGCTGCTCCAAACGCATAACCAGAATGGCGTAGGGAAAAAATACACCTACCGTTGTAATCGGGCGAGTTTCTACTTTCAGATGCAATAGGAATTTTTGGGTTAGGTCAATCCGTTCGCGAGATATGGGAGTTTGAAGCCAACAAATGGTTGAGAAGAGAACAAATTTTTCGCAATTCTGCTGCTCCAATCGCTTAACCAGAATGGCCTAGGGAAAAAATACGCATACCGTTGTAATCGGGCGAGTATCTACTTTCAGATGCAATAGGAATTTTTGGGTTAGGTCAATCCGTTCGCGAGATATGGGAGTTTGAAGCCAAGAAATGGTTGAGAAGGCACAAAATTTTTCGCACTTCTGCTGCTCCAAACGCTTAACCAGAATGGCCTAGGGAAAAAATACACATTCCGTTGTAATCGTGCGAGTTTCTACTTTCAGACGCAACAGGAATTCTTGGATTATGTCAATCCGTTCGCGAGATATGGGAGTTTGAAGCCAACAAATGGTTGAGAAGAGAACAAATTTTTCGCAATTCTGCTGCTCCAAACGCGAAACCAGAATGGCCTAGGGAAAAAGTACACATACCGTTGTAATCGGGCTAGTTTCTACTTTCAGACGCAACAGGAATTCTTGGATTATGTCAATCCGTTCGCGAGATATGGGAGTTTGAAGCCAAGAAATGTTTGACAAGGCAAACAATTTTTCGCAATTCTGCTGCTCCAAACGCGAAACCAGAATAGCCTAGGGAAAAAGTACACATACCGTTGTAATCGGGCTAGTTTCTACTTTCAGACGCAACAGGAATTTTTGGGTTGGGTCAATCCGTTCGCGAGATTTGGGAGTTTGAAGCTAAGAAATGGTTGAGAAGACAACAAATTTTTCGCAATTCTGCTGCTCCAATCGCTTAACCAGAATGGCCTAGGGAAAAAATACGCATACCGTTGTAATCGGGCGAGTATCTACTTTCAGATGGAAGAGGAATTTTTGGGTTATGTCAATCCGTTCGCGAGATATGGGAGTTTGAAGCCAAGAAATGTTTGACAAGGCAAAAAATTTTTCGCAATTCTGCTGCTCCAAACGCGAAACCAGAATGGCCTAGGGAAAAAATACACATTCCGTTGTAATCGTGCGTGTTTCTACTTTCAGATGCAATAGGAATTTTCGGGTTAGGTCAATCCGTTCGCGAGATATGGGAGTTTGAAGCCAACAAATGGTTGAGAAGAGAACAAATTTTTCGCAATTCTGCTGCTCCAAACGCTTAACCAGAATGGCCTAGGGAAAAAATGCACATACCGTTGTAATCTTGCGAGTTTCTACTTTCAGATGCAATAGGAATTTTTGGGTTAGGTCAATCCGTTCGCGAGATATGGGAGTTTGAAGCCAACAAATGGTTGAGAAGAGAACAAATTTTTCGCAATTCTGCTGCTCCAAACGCTTAACCAGAATGGCCTAGGGAAAAAATACACATTCCGTTGAAATCGTGCGAGTTTCTACTTTCAGACGCAACAGGAATTTTTGGGTTATGTCAATCCGTTCGCGAGATATGGGAGTTTGAAGCCAAGAAATGTTTGACAAGGCAAACAATTTTTCGCAATTCTGCTGCTCCAAACGCGAAACCAGAATAGCCTAGGGAAAAAATGCACATACCGTTGTAATCTGGCGAGTTTCTACTTTCAGATGCAACAGGAATTTTTGGGTTGGGTCAATCCGTTCGCGAGATTTGGGAGTTTGAAGCTAAGAAATGGTTGAGAAGACAACAAATTTTTCGCAATTCTGCTGCTCCAATCGCTTAACCAGAATCGCCTAGGGAAAAAATACGCATACCGTTGTAATCGGGCGAGTATCTACTTTCAGATGGAAGAGGAATTTTTGGGTTATGTCAATCCGTTCGCGAGATATGGGAGTTTGAAGCCAAGAAATGTTTGACAAGGCAAAAAATTTTTCGCAATTCTGCTGCTCCAAACGCGAAACCAGAATGGCCTAGGGAAAAAATACACATTCCGTTGTAATCGTGCGTGTTTCTACTTTCAGATGCAATAGGAATTTTCGGGTTAGGTCAATCCGTTCGCGAGATATGGGAGTTTGAAGCCAACAAATGGTTGAGAAGAGAACAAATTTTTCGCAATTCTGCTGCTCCAAACGCTTAACCAGAATGGCCTAGGGAAAAAATGCACATACCGTTGTAATCTGGCGAGTTTCTACTTTCAGATGCAATAGGAATTTTTGGGTTAGGTCAATCCGTTCGCGAGATATGGGAGTTTGAAGCCAACAAATGGTTGAGAAGAGAACAAATTTTTCGCAATTCTGCTGCTCCAAACGCTTAACCAGAATGGCCTAGGGAAAAAATACACATTCCGTTGAAATCGTGCGAGTTTCTACTTTCAGACGCAACAGGAATTTTTGGGTTATGTCAATCCGTTCGCGAGATATGGGAGTTTGAAGCCAAGAAATGTTTGACAAGGCAAACAATTTTTCGCAATTCTGCTGCTCCAAACGCGAAACCAGAATAGCCTAGGGAAAAAGTACACATACCGTTGTAATCGGGCGAGTTTCGACTTTCAGATGCAATAGGAATTTTTGGGTTAGGTCAATCCGTTCGCGAGATATGGGAGTTTGAAGCCAAGAAATGGTTGAGAAGGCACAAAATTTTTCGCACTTCTGCTGCTCCAAACGCTTAACCAGAATAGCCTAGGGAAAAAGTACACATACCGTTGTAATCGGGCGAGTTTCTACTTTCAGACGCAACAGGAATTTTTGGGTTGGGTCAATCCGTTCGCGAGATATGGGAGTTTGAAGCCAACAAATGGTTGAGAAGAGAACAAATTTTTCGCAATTCTGCTGCTCCAAACGCTTAACCAGAATGGCCTAGGGAAAAAATGCACATTCCGTTGTAATCGTGCGAGTTTCTACTTTCAGATGCAATAGGAATTTTCGGGTTAGGTCAATCCGTTCGCGAGATATGGGAGTTTGAAGCCAACAAATGGTTGAGAAGAGAACAAATTTTTCGCAATTCTGCTGCTCCAAACGCTTAACCAGAATGGCCTAGGGAAAAAATGCACATACCGTTGTAATCTGGCGAGTTTCTACTTTCAGATGCAATAGGAATTTTTGCGTTAGGTCAATCCGTTCGCGAGATATGGGAGTTTGAAGCCAACAAATGGTTGAGAAGAGAACAAATTTTTCGCAATTCTGCTGCTCCAAACGCTTAACCAGAATGGCCTAGGGAAAAAATGCACATACCGTTGTAATCTGGCGAGTTTCTACTTTCAGATGCAATAGGAATTTTTGGGTTAGGTCAATCAGTTCGCGAGATATGGGAGTTTGAAGCTAAGAAATGTTTGACAAGGCAAAAAATTTTTCGCAATTCTGCTGCTCCAAACGCTTAACCAGAATGGCCTAGGGAAAAAATACACATTCCGTTGTAATCGTGCGAGTTTCTACTTTCAGATGCAATTGGAATTTTTGGGTTAGGTCACTCCGTTCGCGAGATATGGGAGTTTGAACCCAACAAATGGTTGAGAAGAGAACAAATTTTTCGCAATTCTGCTGCTCCAAACGCGAAACCAGAATGGCCTAGGGAAAAAATACACATTCCGTTGAAATCGTGCGAGTTTCTACTTTCAGACGCAACAGGAATTTTTGGGTTATGTCAATCCGTTCGCGAGATATGGGAGTTTGAAGCCAAGAAATGTTTGACAAGGCAAACAATTTTTCGCAATTCTGCTGCTCCAAACGCGAAACCAGCATAGCCTAGGGAAAAAGTACACATACCGTTGTAATCGGGCGAGTTTCTACTTTCAGACGCAACAGGAATTTTTGGGTTGGGTCAATCCGTTCGTGAGATATGGGAGTTTGAAGCTAAGAAATGGTTGAGAAGACAACAAATTTTTCGCAATTCTGCTGCTCCAAACGCATAACCAGAATGGCGTAGGGAAAAAATACACCTACCGTTGTAATCGGGCGAGTTTCTACTTTCAGATGCAATAGGAATTTTTGGGTTAGGTCAATCCGTTCGCGAGATATGGGAGTTTGAAGCCAACAAATGGTTGAGAAGAGAACAAATTTTTCGCAATTCTGCTGCTCCAATCGCTTAACCAGAATGGCCTAGGGAAAAAATACGCATACCGTTGTAATCGGGCGAGTATCTACTTTCAGATGCAATAGGAATTTTTGGGTTAGGTCAATCCGTTCGCGAGATATGGGAGTTTAAAGCCAAGAAATGGTTGAGAAGGCACAAAATTTTTCGCACTTCTGCTGCTCCAAACGCTTAACCAGAATGGCCTAGGGAAAAAATACACATTCCGTTGTAATCGTGCGAGTTTCTACTTTCAGACGCAACAGGAATTCTTGGGTTATGTCAATCCGTTCGCGAGATATGGGAGTTTGAAGCCAAGAAATGTTTGACAAGGCAAACAATTTTTCGCAATTCTGCTGCTCCAAACGCGAAACCAGAATAGCCTAGGGAAAAAGTACACATACCGTTGTAATCGGGCTAGTTTCTACTTTCAGACGCAACAGGAATTTTTGGGTTGGGTCAATCCGTTCGCGAGATTTGGGAGTTTGAAGCTAAGAAATGGTTGAGAAGACAACAAATTTTTCGCAATTCTGCTGCTCCAATCGCTTAACCAGAATGGCCTAGGGAAAAAATACGCATACCGTTGTAATCGGGCGAGTATCTACTTTCAGATGGAAGAGGAATTTTTGGGTTATGTCAATCCGTTCGCGAGATATGGGAGTTTGAAGCCAAGAAATGTTTGACAAGGCAAAAAATTTTTCGCAATTCTGCTGCTCCAAACGCGAAACCAGAATGGCCTAGGGAAAAAATACACATTCCGTTGTAATCGTGCGTGTTTCTACTTTCAGATGCAATAGGAATTTTCGGGTTAGGTCAATCCGTTCGCGAGATATGGGAGTTTGAAGCCAACAAATGGTTGAGAAGAGAACAAATTTTTCGCAATTCTGCTGCTCCAAACGCTTAACCAGAATGGCCTAGGGAAAAAATGCACATACCGTTGTAATCTGGCGAGTTTCTACTTTCAGATGCAATAGGAATTTTTGGGTTAGGTCAATCCGTTCGCGAGATATGGGAGTTTGAAGCCAACAAATGGTTGAGAAGAGAACAAATTTTTCGCAATTCTGCTGCTCCAAACGCTTAACCAGAATGGCCTAGGGAAAAAATAGACATTCCGTTGAAATCGTGCGAGTTTCTACTTTCAGACGCAACAGGAATTTTTGGGTTATGTCAATCCGTTCGCGAGATATGGGAGTTTGAAGCCAAGAAATGTTTGACAAGGCAAACAATTTTTCGCAATTCTGCTGCTCCAAACGCGAAACCAGAATAGCCTAGGGAAAAAATGCACATACCGTTGTAATCTGGCGAGTTTCTACTTTCAGATGCAACAGGAATTTTTGGGTTGGGTCAATCCGTTCGCGAGATTTGGGAGTTTGAAGCTAAGAAATGGTTGAGAAGACAACAAATTTTTCGCAATTCTGCTGCTCCAATCGCTTAACCAGAATGGCCTAGGGAAAAAATACGCATACCGTTGTAATCGGGCGAGTATCTACTTTCAGATGGAAGAGGAATTTTTGGGTTATGTCAATCCGTTCGCGAGATATGGGAGTTTGAAGCCAAGAAATGTTTGACAAGGCAAAAAATTTTTCGCAATTCTGCTGCTCCAAACGCGAAACCAGAATGGCCTAGGGAAAAAATACACATTCCGTTGTAATCGTGCGTGTTTCTACTTTCAGATGCAATAGGAATTTTCGGGTTAGGTCAATCCGTTCGCGAGATATGGGAGTTTGAAGCCAACAAATGGTTGAGAAGAGAACAAATTTTTCGCAATTCTGCTGCTCCAAACGCTTAACCAGAATGGCCTAGGGAAAAAATGCACATACCGTTGTAATCTGGCGAGTTTCTACTTTCAGATGCAATAGGAATTTTTGGGTTAGGTCAATCCGTTCGCGAGATATGGGAGTTTGAAGCCAACAAATGGTTGAGAAGAGAACAAATTTTTCGCAATTCTGCTGCTCCAAACGCTTAACCAGAATGGCCTAGGGAAAAAATACACATTCCGTTGAAATCGTGCGAGTTTCTACTTTCAGACGCAACAGGAATTTTTGGGTTATGTCAATCCGTTCGCGAGATATGGGAGTTTGAAGCCAAGAAATGTTTGACAAGGCAAACAATTTTTCGCAATTCTGCTGCTCCAAACGCGAAACCAGAATAGCCTAGGGAAAAAGTACACATACCGTTGTAATCGGGCGAGTTTCGACTTTCAGATGCAATAGGAATTTTTGGGTTAGGTCAATCCGTTCGCGAGATATGGGAGTTTGAAGCCAAGAAATGGTTGAGAAGGCACAAAATTTTTCGCACTTCTGCTGCTCCAAACGCTTAACCAGAATAGCCTAGGGAAAAAGTACACATACCGTTGTAATCGGGCGAGTTTCTACTTTCAGACGCAACAGGAATTTTTGGGTTGGGTCAATCCGTTCGCGAGATATGGGAGTTTGAAGCCAACAAATGGTTGAGAAGAGAACAAATTTTTCGCAATTCTGCTGCTCCAAACGCTTAACCAGAATGGCCTAGGGAAAAAATGCACATTCCGTTGTAATCGTGCGAGTTTCTACTTTCAGATGCAATAGGAATTTTCGGGTTAGGTCAATCCGTTCGCGAGATATGGGAGTTTGAAGCCAACAAATGGTTGAGAAGAGAACAAATTTTTCGCAATTCTGCTGCTCCAAACGCTTAACCAGAATGGCCTAGGGAAAAAATGCACATACCGTTGTAATCTGGCGAGTTTCTACTTTCAGATGCAATAGGAATTTTTGCGTTAGGTCAATCCGTTCGCGAGATATGGGAGTTTGAAGCCAACAAATGGTTGAGAAGAGAACAAATTTTTCGCAATTCTGCTGCTCCAAACGCTTAACCAGAATGGCCTAGGGAAAAAATGCACATACCGTTGTAATCTGGCGAGTTTCTACTTTCAGATGCAATAGGAATTTTTGGGTTAGGTCAATCAGTTCGCGAGATATGGGAGTTTGAAGCTAAGAAATGTTTGACAAGGCAAAAAATTTTTCGCAATTCTGCTGCTCCAAACGCTTAACCAGAATGGCCTAGGGAAAAAATACACATTCCGTTGTAATCGTGCGAGTTTCTACTTTCAGATGCAATTGGAATTTTTGGGTTAGGTCACTCCGTTCGCGAGATATGGGAGTTTGAACCCAACAAATGGTTGAGAAGAGAACAAATTTTTCGCAATTCTGCTGCTCCAAACGCTTAACCAGAATGGCCTAGGGAGAAAATACACATTCCGTTGAAATCGTGCGAGTTTCTACTTTCAGACGCAACAGGAATTTTTGGGTTATGTCAATCCGTTCGCGAGATATGGGAGTTTGAAGCCAAGAAATGTTTGACAAGGCAAACAATTTTTCGCAATTCTGCTGCTCCAAACGCGAAACCAGAATAGCCTAGGGAAAAAGTACACATACCGTTGTAATCGGGCGAGTTTCGACTTTCAGATGCAATAGGAATTTTTGGGTTAGGTCAATCCGTTCGCGAGATATGGGAGTTTGAAGCCAAGAAATGGTTGAGAAGGCACAAAATTTTTCGCACTTCTGCTGCTCCAAACGCTTAACCAGAATAGCCTAGGGAAAAAGTACACATACCGTTGTAATCGGGCGAGTTTCTACTTTCAGACGCAACAGGAATTTTTGGGTTGGGTCAATCCGTTCGCGAGATATGGGTGTTCGAAGCTAAGAGATGGTTGAGAAGACAACAAATTTTTGGCAATTCTGCTGCTCCAAACGTTTAGCCAGAATGGCATAGGGAAAAAATACACATACCGTTGCAATCGGGCGAGTTTCTACTTTCAGACGCAACAGGAATTTTTGTGTTGGGTCAAACCGTTCGCGAGATATGGGAGTTTGAAGCCAAGAAATGGTTGAAACGCAAAAAATTTTTCGCAATTCTGCTGCTCCAAACGCTTAACCAGAATGGCCTAGGGAAAAAATACACATACCATTGTAATCGGGCGAGTTTCTACTTTCAGATGCGATAGGAATTATTGGGTTAGGTCAATCCGTTCGCGAGGTATGGGAGTTTGAAGCCAAGAAATGGTTGAGAAGGCACAAAATTTTTCGCACTTCTGCTGCTCCAAACGCTTAACCAGAATGGCCTAGGGAAAAAATACACATTCCGTTGAAATCGTGCAAGTTTCTACTTTCAGACGCAACAGGAATTTTTGGGTTATGTCAATCCGTTCGCGAGATATGGGAGTTTGAAGCCAGGAAATGTTTGACAAGGCCAACAATTTTTCGCATTTCTGCTGCTCCAAACGCGAAACCAGCATAGCATAGGGAAAAAGTACACATACCGTTGTAATCGGGCGAGTTTCTGCTTTCAGATGCAATAGGAATTTTTGGGTTGGGTCAATCCGTTCGCGAGGTATGGGAGTTTGAAGCCAAGAAATGGTTGAGAAGGCACAAAATCTTTCGCACTTCTGCTGCTCCAAACGCTTAACCAGAATGGCCTAGGGAAAAAATACACATTCCATTGAAATCGTGCGAGTTTCTACTTTCAGACCCAACAGGAATTTTTGAGTTATGTCAATCCGTTCGCGAGATATGGGAGTTTGAAGCCAAGAAATGTTTGACAAGGCAAACAATTTTTCGCAATTCTGCTGCTCCAAACGCGAAACCAGCATAGCCTAGGGAAAAAGTACAAATACCGTTGTAATCGGGCGAGTTTCTACTTTCAGACGCAACAGGAATTTTTGGGTTAGGTCAATCCGTTCGCGAGATATGGGAGTTTGAAGCCAAGAAATGGTTGAGAAGGCACAAAATTTTTCGCACTTCTGCTGCTCCAAACGCATAACCAGAATGGCCTAGGGAAAAAATACACATTCCGTTGTAATCGTGCGAGTTTCTACTTTCAGACGCAACAGGAATTCTTGGATTATGTCAATCCGTTCGCGAGATATGGGAGTTTGAAGCCAACAAATGGTTGAGAAGAGAACAAATTTTTCGCAATTCTGCTGCTCCAATCGCTCAACCAGAATGGCCTAGGGAAAAAATACGCATACCGTTGTAATCGGGCGAGTATCTACTTTCAGATGCAATAGGAATTTTTGGGTTAGGTCAATCCGTTCGCGAGATATGGGAGTTTGAAGCCAAGAAATGGTTGAGAAGGCACAAAATTTTTCGCACTTCTGCTGCTCCAAACGCTTAACCAGAATGGCCTAGGGAAAAAATACACATTCCGTTGTAATCGTGCGAGTTTCTACTTTCAGACGCAACAGGAATTCTTGGGTTATGTCAATCCGTTCGCGAGATATGGGAGTTTGATGCCAAGAAATGTTTGACAAGGCAAACAATTTTTCGCAATTCTGCTGCTCCAAACGCGAAACCAGAATAGCCTAGGGAAAAAGTACACATACCGTTGTAATCGGGCTAGTTTTTACTTTCAGACGCAACAGGAATTTTTGGGTTGGGTCAATCCGTTCGCGAGATTTGGGAGTTTGAAGCTAAGAAATGGTTGAGAAGACAACAAATCTTTCGCAATTCTGCTGCTCCAATCGCTTAACCAGAATGGCCTAGGGAAAAAATACGCATACCGTTGTAATCGGGCGAGTATCTACTTTCAGATGGAAGAGGAATTTTTGGGTTAGGTCAATCCGTTAGCGAGATATGGGAGTTTGAAGCCAAGAAATGGTTGAGAAGGCACAAAATTTTTCGCACTTCTGCTGCTCCAAACGCTTAACCAGAATGGCCTAGGGAAAAAATACACATTCCGTTGTAATCGTGCGAGTTTCTACTTTCAGACGCAACAGGAATTCTTGGGTTATGTCAATCCGTTCGCGAGATATGGGAGTTTGAAGCCAAGAAATGTTTGACAAGGCAAAAAATTTTTCGCAATTCTGCTGCTCCAAACGCGAATCCAGAATGGCCTAGGGAAAAAATACACATTCCGTTGTAATCGTGCGTGTTTCTACGTTCAGATGCAATAGGAATTTTCGGGTTAGGTCAATCCGTTCGCGAGATATGGGAGTTTGAAGCCAACAAATGGTTGAGAAGAGAACAAATTTTTCGCAATTCTGCTGCTCCAAACGCTTAACCAGAATGGCCTAGGGAAAAAATGCACATACCGTTGTAATCTGGCGAGTTTCTACTTTCAGATGCAATAGGAATTTTTGGGTTAGGTCAATCCGTTCGCGAGATATGGGAGTTTGAAGCCAACAAATGGTTGAGAAGAGAACAAACTTTCGCAATTCTGCTGCTCCAAACGCTTAACCAGAATGGCCTAGGGAAAAAATACACATTCCGTTGAAATCGTGCGAGTTTCTACTTTCAGACGCAACAGGAATTTTTGGGTTATGTCAATCCGTTCGCGAGATATGGGAGTTTGAAGCCAAGAAATGTTTGACAAGGCCAACAATTTTTCGCAATTCTGCTGCTCCAAACGCGAAACCAGAATAGCCTAGGGAAAAAGAACACATACCGTTGTAATCGGGCGAGTTTCGACTTTCAGATGCAATAGGAATTTTTGGGTTAGGTCAATCCGTTCGCGAGATATGGGAGTTTGAAGCCAAGAAATGGTTGAGAAGGCACAAAATTTTTCGCACTTCTGCTGCTCCAAACGCTTAACCAGAATAGCCTAGGGAAAAAGTACACATACCGTTGTAATCGGGCGAGTTTCTACTTTCAGACGCAACAGGAATTTTTGGGTTGGGTCAATCCGTTCGCGAGATATGGGAGTTTGAAGCCAACAAATGGTTGAGAAGAGAACAAATTTTTCGCAATTCTGCTGCTCCAAACGCTTAACCAGAATGGCCTAGGGAAAAAATGCACATTCCGTTGTAATCGTGCGAGTTTCTACTTTCAGATGCAATAGGAATTTTCGGGTTAGGTCAATCCGATCGCGAGATATGGGAGTTTGAAGCCAACAAATGGTTGAGAAGAGAACAAATTTTTCGCAATTCTGCTGCTCCAAACGCTTAACCAGAATGGCCTAGGGAGAAAATGCACATACCGTTGTAATCTGGCGAGTTTCTACTTTCAGATGCAATAGGAATTTTTGGGTTAGGTCAATCCGTTCGCGAGATATGGGAGTTTGAAGCCAACAAATGGTTGAGAAGAGAACAAATTTTTCGCAATTCTGCTGCTCCAAACGCTTAACCAGAATGGCCTAGGGAAAAAATACACATTCCGTTGAAATCGTGCGAGTTTCTACTTTCAGACGCAACAGGAATTTTTGGGTTATGTCAATCCGTTCGCGAGATATGGGAGTTTGAAGCCAAGAAATGTTTGACAAGGCAAACAATTTTTCGCAATTCTGCTGCTCCAAACGCGAAACCAGAATAGCCTAGGGAAAAAGAACACATACCGTTGTAATCGGGCGAGTTTCGACTTTCAGATGCAATAGGAATTTTTGGGTTAGGTCAATCCGTTCGCGAGATATGGGAGTTTGAAGCCAAGAAATGGTTGAGAAGGCACAAAATTTTTCGCACTTCTGCTGCTCCAAACGCTTAACCAGAATAGCCTAGGGAAAAAGTACACATACCGTTGTAATCGGGCGAGTTTCTACTTTCAGACGCAACAGGAATTTTTGGGTTGGGTCAATCCGTTCGCGAGATATGGGAGTTTGAAGCCAACAAATGGTTGAGAAGAGAACAAATTTTTCGCAATTCTGCTGCTCCAAACGCTTAACCAGAATGGCCTAGGGAAAAAATGCACATTCCGTTGTAATCGTGCGAGTTTCTACTTTCAGATGCAATAGGAATTTTCGGGTTAGGTCAATCCGTTCGCGAGATATGGGAGTTTGAAGCCAACAAATGGTTGAGAAGAGAACAAATTTTTCGCAATTCTGCTGCTCCAAACGCTTAACCAGAATGGCCTAGGGAAAAAATGCACATACCGATGTAATCTGGCGAGTTTCTACTTTCAGATGCAATAGGAATTTTTGCGATAGGTCAATCCGTTCGCGAGATATGGGAGTTTGAAGCCAACAAATGGTTGAGAAGAGAACAAATTTTTCGCAATTCTGCTGCTCCAATCGCTTAACCAGAATGGCCTAGGGAAAAAATACGCATACCGTTGTAATCGGGCGAGTATCTACTTTCAGATGCAATAGGAATTTTTGGGTTAGGTCAATCCGTTCGCGAGATATGGGAGTTTGAAGCCAAGAAATGGTTGAGAAGGCACAAAATTTTTCGCACTTCTGCTGCTCCAAACGCTTAACCAGAATGGCCTAGGGAAAAAATACACATTCCGTTGTAATCGTGCGAGTTTCTACTTTCAGACGCAACAGGAATTCTTGGGTTATGTCAATCCGTTCGCGAGATATGGGAGTTTGAAGCCAAGAAATGTTTGACAAGGCAAACAATTTTTCGCAATTCTGCTGCTCCAAACGCGAAACCAGAATAGCCTAGGGAAAAAGTACACATACCGTTGTAATCGGGCTAGTTTTTACTTTCAGACGCAACAGGAATTTTTGGGTTGGGTCAATCCGTTCGCGAGATTTGGGAGTTTGAAGCTAAGAAATGGTTGAGAAGACAACAAATCTTTCGCAATTCTGCTGCTCCAATCGCTTAACCAGAATGGCCTAGGGAAAAAATACGCATACCGTTGTAATCGGGCGAGTATCTACTTTCAGATGGAAGAGGAATTTTTGGGTTAGGTCAATCCGTTAGCGAGATATGGGAGTTTGAAGCCAAGAAATGGTTGAGAAGGCACAAAATCTTTCGCACTTCTGCTGCTCCAAACGCTTAACCAGAATGGCCTAGGGAAAAAATACACATTCCGTTGTAATCGTGCGAGTTTCTACTTTCAGACGCAACAGGAATTCTTGGGTTATGTCAATCCGTTCGCGAGATATGGGAGTTTGAAGCCAAGAAATGTTTGACAAGGCAAAAAATTTTTCGCAATTCTGCTGCTCCAAACGCGAATCCAGAATGGCCTAGGGAAAAAATACACATTCCGTTGTAATCGTGCGTGTTTCTACTTTCAGATGCAATAGGAATTTTCGGGTTAGGTCAATCCGTTCGCGAGATATGGGAGTTTGAAGCCAACAAATGGTTGAGAAGAGAACAAATTTTTCGCAATTCTGCTGCTCCAAACGCTTAACCAGAATGGCCTAGGGAAAAAATGCACATACCGTTGTAATCTGGCGAGTTTCTACTTTCAGATGCAATAGGAATTTTTGGGTTAGGTCAATCCGTTCGCGAGATATGGGAGTTTGAAGCCAACAAATGGTTGAGAAGAGAACAAATTTTTCGCAATTCTGCTGCTCCAAACGCTTAACCAGAATGGCCTAGGGAAAAAATACACATTCCGTTGAAATCGTGCGAGTTTCTACTTTCAGACGCAACAGGAATTTTTGGGTTATGTCAATCCGTTCGCGAGATATGGGAGTTTGAAGCCAAGAAATGTTTGACAAGGCAAACAATTTTTCGCAATTCTGCTGCTCCAAACACGAAACCAGAATAGCCTAGGGAAAAAGAACACATACCGTTTTAATCGGGCGAGTTTCGACTTTCAGATGCAATAGGAATTTTTGGGTTAGGTCAATCCGTTCGCGAGATATGGGAGTTTGAAGCCAAGAAATGGTTGAGAAGGCACAAAATTTTTCGCACTTCTGCTGCTCCAAACGCTTAACCAGAATAGCCTAGGGAAAAAGTACACATACCGTTGTAATCGGGCGAGTTTCTACTTTCAGACGCAACAGGAATTTTTGGGTTGGGTCAATCCGTTCGCGAGATATGGGAGTTTGAAGCCAACAAATGGTTGAGAAGAGAACAAATTTTTCGCAATTCTGCTGCTCCAAACGCTTAACCAGAATGGCCTAGGGAAAAAATGCACATACCGTTGTAATCTGGCGAGTTTCTACTTTCAGATGCAATAGGAATTTTTGCGTTAGGTCAATCCGTTCGCGAGATATGGGAGTTTGAAGCCAACAAATGGTTGAGAAGAGAA
The DNA here is from genome assembly GCF_051014685.1 of Ptiloglossa arizonensis. NCBI lineage: Eukaryota > Metazoa > Arthropoda > Insecta > Hymenoptera > Colletidae > Ptiloglossa > Ptiloglossa arizonensis. Next base: position 1,017,981 of record NW_027478506.1, read on the forward strand.
CAAATTTTTCGCAATTCTGCTGCTCCAAACGCTTAACCAGAATGGCCTAGGGAAAAAATGCACATACCGTTGTAATCTGGCGATTTTCTACTTTCAGATACAATAGGAATTTTTGGGTTAGGTCAATCAGTTCGCGAGATATGGGAGTTTGAAGCCAATAAATGTTTGACGAGGCAAAAAATTTTTCGCAATTCTGCTGCTCCAAACGCTTAACCAGAATGGCCTAGGGAAAAAATACACATTCCGTTGTAATCGTGCGAGTTTCTACTTTCAGATGCAATTGGAATTTTTGGGTTAGGTCACTCCGTTCGCGAGATATGGGAGTTTGAACCCAACAAATGGTTGAGAAGAGAACAAATTTTTCGCAATTCTGCTGCTCCAAACGCTTAACCAGAATGGCCTAGGGAAAAAATACACATTCCGTTGAAATCGTGCGAGTTTCTACTTTCAGACGCAACAGGAATTTTTGGGTTATGTCAATCCGTTCGCGAGATATGGGAGTTTGAAGCCAAGAAATGTTTGACAAGGCAAACAATTTTTCGCAATTCTGCTGCTCCAAACGCGAAACCAGAATAGCCTAGGGAAAAAGTACACATACCGTTGTAATCGGGCGAGTTTCGACTTTCAGATGCAATAGGAATTTTTGGGTTAGGTCAATCCGTTCGCGAGATATTGGAGTTTGAAGCCAAGAAATGGTTGAGAAGGCACAAAATTTTTCGCAGTTCTGCTGCTCCAAACGCTTAACCAGAATAGCCTAGGGAAAAAGTACACATACCGTTGTAATCGGGCGAGTTTCTACTTTCAGACGCAACAGGAATTTTTGGGTTGGGTCAATCCGTTCGCGAGATATGGGAGTTTGAAGCCAACAAATGGTTGAGAAGAGAACAAATTTTTCGCAATTCTGCTGCTCCAAACGCTTAACCAGAATGGCCTAGGGAAAAAATGCACATTCCGTTGTAATCGTGCGAGTTTCTACTTTCAGATGCAATAGGAATTTTCGGGTTAGGTCAATCCGTTCGCGAGATATGGGAGTTTGAAGCCAACAAATGGTTGAGAAGAGAACAAATTTTTCGCAATTCTGCTGCTCCAAACGCTTAACCAGAATGGCCTAGGGAAAAAATGCACATACCGTTGTAATCTGGCGAGTTTCTACTTTCAGATGCAATAGGAATTTTTGGGTTAGGTCAATCAGTTCGCGAGATATGGGAGTTTGAAGCCAAGAAATGTTTGACGAGGCAAAAAATTTTTCGCAATTCTGCTGCTCCAAACGCTTAACCAGAATGGCCTAGGGAAAAAATACACATTCCGTTGTAATCGTGCGAGTTTCTACTTTCAGATGCAATTGGAATTTTTGGGTTAGGTCACTCCGTTCGCGAGATATGGGAGTTTGAACCCAACAAATGGTTGAGAAGAGAACAAATTTTTCGCAATTCTGCTGCTCCAAACGCTTAACCAGAATGGCCTAGGGAAAAAATACACATTCCGTTGAAATCGTGCGAGTTTCTACTTTCAGACGCAACAGTAATTTTTGGGTTATGTCAATCCGTTCGCGAGATATGGGAGTTTGAAGCCAAGAAATGGTTGAGAAGGCACAAAATTTTTCGCACTTCTGCTGCTCCAAACGCTTAACCAGAATAGCCTAGGGAAAAAGTACACATACCGTTGTAATCGGGCGAGTTTCTACTTTCAGACGCAACAGGAATTTTTGGGTTGGGTCAATCCGTTCGCGAGGTATGGGAGTTTGAAGCCAACAAATGGTTGAGAAGAGAACAAATTTTTCGCAATTCTGCTGCTCCAAACGCTTAACCAGAATGGCCTAGGGAAAAAATGCACATTCCGTTGTAATCGTGCGAGTTTCTACTTTCAGATGCAATAGGAATTTTCGGGTTAGGTCAATCCGTTCGCGAGATATGGGAGTTTGAAGCCAACAAATGGTTGAGAAGAGAACAAATTATTCGCAATTCTGCTGCTCCAAACGCTTAACCAGAATGGCCTAGGGAAAAAATGCACATACCGTTGTAATCTGGCGAGTTTCCACTTTCAGATGCAATAGGAATTTTTGCGTTAGGTCAATCCGTTCGCGAGATATGGGAGTTTGAAGCCAACAAATGGTTGAGAAGAGAACAAATTTTTCGCAATTCTGCTGCTCCAAACGCTTAACCAGAATGGCCTAGGGAAAAAATGCACACACCGTTGTAATCTGGCGAGTTTCTACTTTCAGATGCAATAGGAATTTTTGGGTTAGGTCAATCAGTTCGCGAGATATGGGAGTTTGAAGCCAAGAAATGTTTGACGAGGCAAAAAATTTTTCGCAATTCTGCTGCTCCAAACGCTTAACCAGAATGGCCTAGGGAAAAAATACACATTCCGTTGTAATCGTGCGAGTTTCTACTTTCAGATGCAATTGGAATTTTTGGGTTAGGTCACTCCGTTCGCGAGATATGGGAGTTTGAACCCAACAAATGGTTGAGAAGAGAACAAATTTTTCGCAATTCTGCTGCTCCAAACGCTTAACCAGAATGGCCTAGGGAAAAAATACACATTCTGTTGAAATCGTGCGAGTTTCTACTTTCAGACGCAACAGGAATTTTTGGGTTATGTCAATCCGTTCGCGAGATATGGGAGTTTGAAGCCAAGAAATGTTTGACAAGGCAAACAATTTTTCGCAATTCTGCTGCTCCAAACGCGAAACCAGAATAGCCTAGGGAAAAAGTACACATACCGTTGTAATCGGGCGAGTTTCGTCTTTCAGATGCAATAGGAATTTTTGGGTTAGGTCAATCCGTTCGCGAGATATGGGAGTTTGAAGCCAAGAAATGGTTGAGAAGGCACAAAATTTTTCGCACTTCTGCTGCTCCAAACGCTTAACCAGAATAGCCTAGGGAAAAAGTACACATACCGTTGTAATCGGGCGAGTTTCTACTTTCAGACGCAACAGGAATTTTTGGGTTGGGTCAATCCGTTCGCGAGATATGGGAGTTTGAAGCCAACAAATGGTTGAGAAGAGAACAAATTTTTCGCAATTCTGCTGCTCCAAACGCTTAACTAGAATGGCCTAGGGAAAAAATGCACATTCCGTTGTAATCGTGCGAGTTTCTACTTTCAGATGCAATAGGAATTTTCGGGTTAGGTCAATCCGTTCGCGAGATATGGGAGTTTGAAGCCAACAAATGGTTGAGAAGAGAACAAATTTTTCGCAATTCTGCTGCTCCAAACGCTTAACCAGAATGGCCTAGGGAAAAAATGCACATACCGTTGTAATCTGGCGAGTTTCTACTTTCAGATGCAATAGGAATTTTTGCGTTAGGTCAATCCGTTCGCGAGATATGGGAGTTTGAAGCCAACAAATGGTTGAGAAGAGAACAAATTTTTCGCAATTCTGCTGCTTCAAACGCTTAACCAGAATGGCCTAGGGAAAAAATGCACATTCCGTTGTAATCGTGCGAGTTTCTACTTTCAGATGCAATAGGAATTTTCGGGTTAGGTCAATCCGTTCGCGAGATATGGGAGTTTGAAGCCAACAAATGGTTGAGAAGAGAACAAATTTTTCGCAATTCTGCTGCTCCAAACGCTTAACCAGAATGGCCTAGGGAAAAAATACACATTCCGTTGTAATCGTGCGAGTTCCTACTTTCAGATGCAATAGGAATTTTTGGGTTAGGTCACTCCGTTCGCGAGATATGGGAGTTTGAACCCAACAAATGGTTGAGAAGGGAACAAATTTTTCGCAATTCTGCTGCTCCAAACGCTTAACCAGAATGGCCTAGGGAAAAAATGCACATACCCATGTAATCTGGCGAGTTTCTACTTTCAGATGCAATAGAAATTTTTGCGTTAGGTCAATCCGTTCGCGAGATATGGGAGTTTGAAGCCAACAAATGGTTGAGAAGAGAACAAATTTTTCGCAATTCTGCTGCTCCAAACGCTTAACCAGAATGGCCTAGGGAATAAATGCACATACCGTTGTAATCTGGCGAGTTTCTACTTTCAGATGCAATAGGAATTTTTGGGTTAGGTCAATCCGTTCGCGAGATATGGGAGTTCGAAGCTAAGAGATGGTTGAGAAGACAACAAATTTTTGGCAATTCTGCTGCTCCAAACGTTTAGCCAGAATGGCATAGGGAAAAAATACACATACCGTTGCAATCGGGCGAGTTTCTACTTTCAGACGCAACAGGAATTCTTGGGTTATGTCAATCCGTTCGCGAGATATGGGAGTTTGAAGCCAAGAAATGTTTGACAAGGCAAAAAATTTTTCGCAATTCTGCTGCTCCAAACGCGAAACCAGAATGGCCTAGGGAAAAAATACACATTCCGTTGTAATCGTGCGTGTTTCTACTTTCAGATGCAATAGGAATTTTCGGGTTAGGTCAATCCGTTCGCGAGATATGGGAGTTTGAAGCCAACAAATGGTTGAGAAGAGACCAAATTTTTCGCAATTCTGCTGCTCCAAACGCTTAACCAGAATGGCCTAGGGAAAAAATGCACATACCGTTGTAATCTGGCGAGTTTCTACTTTCAGATGCAATAGGAATTTTTGGGTTAGGTCAATCCGTTCGCGAGATATGGGAGTTTGAAGCCAACAAATGGTTGAGAAGAGAACAAATTTTTCGCAATTCTGCTGCTCCAAACGCGAAACCAGAATAGCCTAGGGAAAAGTACACATACCGTTGTAATCGGGCGAGTTTCTACTTTCAGACGCAACAGGAATTTTTGGGTTGGGTCAATCCGTTCGCGAGATATGGGAGTTTGAAGCCAACAAATGGTTGAGAAGAGAACAAATTTTTCGCAATTCTGCTGCACCAAACGCTTAACCAGAATGGCCTAGGGAAAAAATGCACATTCCTTTGTAATCGTGCGAGTTTCTACTTTCAGATGCAATAGGAATTTTCGGGTTAGGTCAATCCGTTCGCGAGATATGGGAGTTTGAAGCCAACAAATGGTTGAGAAGAGAACAAATTTTTCGCAATTCTGCTGCTCCAAACGCTTAACCAGAATGGCCTAGGGAAAAAATACACATTCCGTTGTAATCGTGCGAGTTTCTACTTTCAGATGCAATAGGAATTTTTGGGTTAGGTCACTCCGTTCGCGAGATATGGGAGTTTGAAGCCAACAAATGGTTGAGAAGAGAACAAATTCTTCGCAATTCTGCTGCTCCAAACGCTTAACCACAATGGCCTAGGGAATAAATGCACTAACCGTTGTAATCTGGCGAGTTTCTACTTTCAGATGCAATAGGAATTTTTGGGTTAGGTCAATCCGTTCGCGAGATATGGGAGTTCGAAGCTAAGAGATGGTTGAGAAGACAACAAATTTTTGGCAATTCTGCTGCTCCAAACGTTTAGCCAGAATGGCATAGGGAAAAAATACACATACCGTTGCAATCGGGCGAGTTTCTACTTTCAGACGCAACAGGAATTTTTGTGTTGGGTCAAACCGTTCGCGAGATATGGGAGTTAGAAGCCAAGAAATGGTTGAGAAGGCACAAAATTTTTCGCACTTCTGCTGCTCCAAACGCTTAACCAGAATGGCCTAGGGAAAAAATACACATTCCGTTGAAATCGTGCGAGTTTCTACTTTCAGACGCAACAGGAAATTTTGGGTTATGTCAATCCGTTCGCGAGATATGGGAGTTTGAAGCCAAGAAATGTTTGACAAGGCAAACAATTTTTCGCAATTCTGCTGCTCCAAACGCGAAACCAGCATAGCCTAGGGAAAAAGTACACATACCGTTGTAATCGGGCGAGTTTCTACTTTCAGACGCAACAGGAATTTTTGGGTTGGGTGAATCCGTTCGCGAGATATGGGAGTTTGAAGCTAAGAAATGGTTGAGAAGACAACAAATTTTTCGCAATTCTGCTGCTCCAAACGCATAACCAGAATGGCGTAGGGAAAAAATACACCTACCGTTGTAATCGGGCGAGTTTCTACTTTCAGATGCAATAGGAATTTTTGGGTTAGGTCAATCCGTTCGCGAGATATGGGAGTTTGAAGCCAACAAATGGTTGAGAAGAGAACAAATTTTTCGCAATTCTGCTGCTCCAATCGCTTAACCAGAATGGCCTAGGGAAAAAATACGCATACCGTTGTAATCGGGCGAGTATCTACTTTCAGATGCAATAGGAATTTTTGGGTTAGGTCAATCCGTTCGCGAGATATGGGAGTTTGAAGCCAAGAAATGGTTGAGAAGGCACAAAATTTTTCGCACTTCTGCTGCTCCAAACGCTTAACCAGAATGGCCTAGGGAAAAAATACACATTCCGTTGTAATCGTGCGAGTTTCTACTTTCAGACGCAACAGGAATTCTTGGGTTATGTCAATCCGTTCGCGAGATATGGGTGTTTGAAGCCAAGAAATGTTTGACAAGGCAAACAATTTTTCGCAATTCTGCTGCTCCAAACGCGAAACCAGAATAGCCTAGGGAAAAAGTACACATACCGTTGTAATCGGGCGAGTTTCTACTTTCAGACGCAACAGGAATTTTTGGGTTGGGTCAATCCGTTCGCGAGATATGGGAGTTTGAAGCTAAGAAATGGTTGAGAAGACAACAAATTTTTCGCAATTCTGCTGCTCCAAACGCTTAACCAGAATGGCCTAGGGAATAAATGCACATACCGTTGTAATCTGGCGAGTTTCTACTTTCAGATGCAATAGGAATTTTTGGGTTAGGTCAATCCGTTCGCGAGATATGGGAGTTCGAAGCTAAGAGATGGTTGAGAAGACAACAAATTTTTGGCAATTCTGCTGCTCCAAACGTTTAGCCAGAATGGCATAGGGAAAAAATACACATACCGTTGCAATCGGGCGAGTTTCTACTTTCAGACGCAACAGGAATTCTTGGGTTATGTCAATCCGTTCGCGAGATATGGGAGTTTGAAGCCAAGAAATGTTTGACAAGGCAAAAAATTTTTCGCAATTCTGCTGCTCCAAACGCGAAACCAGAATGGCCTAGGGAAAAAATACACATTCCGTTGTAATCGTGCGTGTTTCTACTTTCAGATGCAATAGGAATTTTCGGGTTAGGTCAATCCGTTCGCGAGATATGGGAGTTTGAAGCCAACAAATGGTTGAGAAGAGACCAAATTTTTCGCAATTCTGCTGCTCCAAACGCTTAACCAGAATGGCCTAGGGGAAAAATGCACATACCGTTGTAATCTGGCGAGTTTCTACTTTCAGATGCAATAGGAATTTTTGGGTTAGGTCAATCCGTTCGCGAGATATGGGAGTTTGAAGCCAACAAATGGTTGAGAAGAGAACAAATTTTTCGCAATTCTGCTGCTCCAAACGCTTAACCAGAATGGCCTAGGGAAAAAATACACATTCCGTTGAAATCGTGCGAGTTTCTACTTTCAGACGCAACAGGAATTTTTGGGTTATGTCAATCCGTTCGCGAGATATGGAAGTTTGAAGCCAAGAAATGTTTGACAAGGCAAACAATTTTTCGCAATTCTGCTGCTCCAAACGCGAAACCAGAATAGCCTAGGGAAAAAGTACACATACCGTTGTAATCGGGCGAGTTTCTACTTTCAGATGCAACAGGAATTTTTGGGTTGGGTCAATCCGTTCGCGAGATATGGGAGTTTGAAGCCAACAAATGGTTGAGAAGAGAACAAATTTTTCGCAATTCTGCTGCTCCAAACGCTTAACCAGAATGGCCTAGGGAAAAAATGCACATTCCTTTGTAATCGTGCGAGTTTCTACTTTCAGATGCAATAGGAATTTTCGGGTTAGGTCAATCCGTTCGCGAGATATGGGAGTTTGAAGCCAACAAATGGTTGAGAAGAGAACAAATTTTTCGCAATTCTGCTGCTCCAAACGCTTAACCAGAATGGCCTAGGGAAAAAATGCACATACCGTTGTAATCTGGCGAGTTTCTACTTTCAGATGCAATAGGAATTTTTGGGTTAGGTCAATCAGTTCGCGAGATATGGGAGTTTGAAGCCAACAGATGGTTGAGAAGAGAACAAATTTTTCGCAATTCTGCTGCTCCAAACGCTTAACCAGAATGGCCTAGGGAAAAAATGCACATACCGTTGTAATCTGGCGAGTTTCTACTTTCAGATGCAATAGGAATTTTTGGGTTAGGTCAATCAGTTCGCGAGATATGGGAGTTTGAAGCCAAGAAATGTTTGACAAGGCAAAAAATTTTTCGCAATTCTGCTGCTCCAAACGCTTAACCAGAATGGCCTAGGGAGAAAATACACATTCCGTTGTAATCGTGCGAGTTTCTACTTTCAGATGCAATAGGAATTTTTGGGTTAGGTCACTCCGTTCGCGAGATATGGGAGTTTGAAGCCAACAAATGGTTGAGAAGAGAACAAATTTTTCGCAATTCTGCTGCTCCAAACGCGAAACCAGAATAGCCTAGGGAAAAGTACACATACCGTTGTAATCGGGCGAGTTTCTACTTTCAGACGCAACAGGAATTTTTGGGTTGGGTCAATCCGTTCGCGAGATATGGGAGTTTGAAGCCAACAAATGGTTGAGAAGAGAACAAATTTTTCGCAATTCTGCTGCACCAAACGCTTAACCAGAATGGCCTAGGGAAAAAATGCACATTCCTTTGTAATCGTGCGAGTTTCTACTTTCAGATGCAATAGGAATTTTCGGGTTAGGTCAATCCGTTCGCGAGATATGGGAGTTTGAAGCCAACAAATGGTTGAGAAGAGAACAAATTTTTCGCAATTCTGCTGCTCCAAACGCTTAACCAGAATGGCCTAGGGAAAAAATACACATTCCGTTGTAATCGTGCGAGTTTCTACTTTCAGATGCAATAGGAATTTTTGGGTTAGGTCACTCCGTTCGCGAGATATGGGAGTTTGAAGCCAACAAATGGTTGAGAAGAGAACAAATTCTTCGCAATTCTGCTGCTCCAAACGCTTAACCACAATGGCCTAGGGAATAAATGCACTAACCGTTGTAATCTGGCGAGTTTCTACTTTCAGATGCAATAGGAATTTTTGGGTTAGGTCAATCCGTTCGCGAGATATGGGAGTTCGAAGCTAAGAGATGGTTGAGAAGACAACAAATTTTTGGCAATTCTGCTGCTCCAAACGTTTAGCCAGAATGGCATAGGGAAAAAATACACATACCGTTGCAATCGGGCAAGTTTCTACTTTCAGACGCAACAGGAATTTTTGTGTTGGGTCAAACCGTTCGCGAGATATGGGAGTTAGAAGCCAAGAAATGGTTGAAACGCAAAAAATTTTTCGGAATTCTGCTGCTCCAAACGCTTAACCAGAATGGCCTAGGGAAAAAATGCACATACCGTTGTAATCTGGCGAGTTTCTACTTTCAGATGCAATAGGAATTTTTGGGTTAGGTCAATCCGTTCGCGAGGTATGGGAGTTTGAAGCCAAGAAATGGTTGAGAAGGCACAAAATTTTTCGCACTTCTGCTGCTCCAAACGCTTAACCAGAATGGCCTAGGGAAAAAATACACATTCCGTTGAAATCGTGCGAGTTTCTACTTTCAGACGCAACAGGAAATTTTGGGTTATGTCAATCCGTTCGCGAGATATGGGAGTTTGAAGCCAAGAAATGTTTGACAAGGCAAACAATTTTTCGCAATTCTGCTGCTCCAAACGCGAAACCAGCATAGCCTAGGGAAAAAGTACACATACCGTTGTAATCGGGCGAGTTTCTACTTTCAGACGCAACAGGAATTTTTGGGTTGGGTGAATCCGTTCGCGAGATATGGGAGTTTGAAGCTAAGAAATGGTTGAGAAGACAACAAATTTTTCGCAATTCTGCTGCTCCAAACGCATAACCAGAATGGCGTAGGGAAAAAATACACCTACCGTTGTAATCGGGCGAGTTTCTACTTTCAGATGCAATAGGAATTTTTGGGTTAGGTCAATCCGTTCGCGAGATATGGGAGTTTGAAGCCAACAAATGGTTGAGAAGAGAACAAATTTTTCGCAATTCTGCTGCTCCAATCGCTTAACCAGAATGGCCTAGGGAAAAAATACGCATACCGTTGTAATCGGGCGAGTATCTACTTTCAGATGCAATAGGAATTTTTGGGTTAGGTCAATCCGTTCGCGAGATATGGGAGTTTGAAGCCAAGAAATGGTTGAGAAGGCACAAAATTTTTCGCACTTCTGCTGCTCCAAACGCTTAACCAGAATGGCCTAGGGAAAAAATACACATTCCGTTGTAATCGTGCGAGTTTCTACTTTCAGACGCAACAGGAATTCTTGGGTTATGTCAATCCGTTCGCGAGATATGGGTGTTTGAAGCCAAGAAATGTTTGACAAGGCAAACAATTTTTCGCAATTCTGCTGCTCCAAACGCGAAACCAGAATAGCCTAGGGAAAAAGTACACATACCGTTGTAATCGGGCGAGTTTCTACTTTCAGACGCAACAGGAATTTTTGGGTTGGGTCAATCCGTTCGCGAGATATGGGAGTTTGAAGCTAAGAAATGGTTGAGAAGACAACAAATTTTTCGCAATTCTGCTGCTCCAAACGCTTAACCAGAATGGCCTAGGGAATAAATGCACATACCGTTGTAATCTGGCGAGTTTCTACTTTCAGATGCAATAGGAATTTTTGGGTTAGGTCAATCCGTTCGCGAGATATGGGAGTTCGAAGCTAAGAGATGGTTGAGAAGACAACAAATTTTTGGCAATTCTGCTGCTCCAAACGTTTAGCCAGAATGGCATAGGGAAAAAATACACATACCGTTGCAATCGGGCGAGTTTCTACTTTCAGACGCAACAGGAATTCTTGGGTTATGTCAATCCGTTCGCGAGATATGGGAGTTTGAAGCCAAGAAATGTTTGACAAGGCAAAAAATTTTTCGCAATTCTGCTGCTCCAAACGCGAAACCAGAATGGCCTAGGGAAAAAATACACATTCCGTTGTAATCGTGCGTGTTTCTACTTTCAGATGCAATAGGAATTTTCGGGTTAGGTCAATCCGTTCGCGAGATATGGGAGTTTGAAGCCAACAAATGGTTGAGAAGAGACCAAATTTTTCGCAATTCTGCTGCTCCAAACGCTTAACCAGAATGGCCTAGGGGAAAAATGCACATACCGTTGTAATCTGGCGAGTTTCTACTTTCAGATGCAATAGGAATTTTTGGGTTAGGTCAATCCGTTCGCGAGATATGGGAGTTTGAAGCCAACAAATGGTTGAGAAGAGAACAAATTTTTCGCAATCCTGCTGCTCCAAACGCTTAACCAGAATGGCCTAGGGAAAAAATACACATTCCGTTGAAATCGTGCGAGTTTCTACTTTCAGACGCAACAGGAATTTTTGGGTTATGTCAATCCGTTCGCGAGATATGGAAGTTTGAAGCCAAGAAATGTTTGACAAGGCAAACAATTTTTCGCAATTCTGCTGCTCCAAACGCGAAACCAGAATAGCCTAGGGAAAAAGTACACATACCGTTGTAATCGGGCGAGTTTCTACTTTCAGATGCAACAGGAATTTTTGGGTTGGGTCAATCCGTTCGCGAGATATGGGAGTTTGAAGCCAACAAATGGTTGAGAAGAGAACAAATTTTTCGCAATTCTGCTGCTCCAAACGCTTAACCAGAATGGCCTAGGGAAAAAATGCACATTCCTTTGTAATCGTGCGAGTTTCTACTTTCAGATGCAATAGGAATTTTCGGGTTAGGTCAATCCGTTCGCGAGATATGGGAGTTTGAAGCCAACAAATGGTTGAGAAGAGAACAAATTTTTCGCAATTCTGCTGCTCCAAACGCTTAACCAGAATGGCCTAGGGAAAAAATGCACATACCGTTGTAATCTGGCGAGTTTCTACTTTCAGATGCAATAGGAATTTTTGGGTTAGGTCAATCAGTTCGCGAGATATGGGAGTTTGAAGCCAACAGATGGTTGAGAAGAGAACAAATTTTTCGCAATTCTGCTGCTCCAAACGCTTAACCAGAATGGCCTAGGGAAAAAATGCACATACCGTTGTAATCTGGCGAGTTTCTACTTTCAGATGCAATAGGAATTTTTGGGTTAGGTCAATCAGTTCGCGAGATATGGGAGTTTGAAGCCAAGAAATGTTTGACAAGGCAAAAAATTTTTCGCAATTCTGCTGCTCCAAACGCTTAACCAGAATGGCCTAGGGAGAAAATACACATTCCGTTGTAATCGTGCGAGTTTCTACTTTCAGATGCAATAGGAATTTTTGGGTTAGGTCACTCCGTTCGCGAGATATGGGAGTTTGAAGCCAACAAATGGTTGAGAAGAGAACAAATTCTTCGCAATTCTGCTGCTCCAAACGCTTAACCACAATGGCCTAGGGAATAAATGCACTAACCGTTGTAATCTGGCGAGTTTCTACTTTCAGATGCAATAGGAATTTTTGGGTTAGGTCAATCCGTTCGCGAGATATGGGAGTTCGAAGCTAAGAGATGGTTGAGAAGACAACAAATTTTTGGCAATTCTGCTGCTCCAAACGTTTAGCCAGAATGGCATAGGGAAAAAATGCACATACCGTTGCAATCGGGCGAGTTTCTACTTTCAGACGCAACAGGAATTTTTGTGTTGGGTCAAACCGTTCGCGAGATATGGGAGTTAGAAGCCAAGAAATGGTTGAAACGCAAAAAATTTTTCGCAATTCTGCTGCTCCAAACGCTTAACCAGAATGGCCTAGGGAAAAAATGCACATACCTTTGTAATCTGGCGAGTTTCTACTTTCAGATGCAATAGGAATTTTTGGGTTAGGTCAATCCGTTCGCGAGGTATGGGAGTTTGAAGCCAAGAAATGGTTGAGAAGGCACAAAATTTTTCGCACTTCTGCTGCTCCAAACGCTTAACCAGAATGGCCTAGGGAAAAAATACACATTCCGTTGAAATCGTGCGAGTTTCTACTTTCAGACGCAACAGGAATTTTTGGGTTATGTCAATCCGTTCGCGAGATATGGGAGTTTGAAGCCAAGAAATGTTTGACAAGGCAAACAATTTTTCGCAATTCTGCTGCTCCAAACGTGAAACCAGCATAGCCTAGGGAAAAAGTACACATACCGTTGTAATCGGGCGAGTTTCTACTTTCAGACGCAACAGGAATTTTTGGGTTGGGTGAATCCGTTCGCGAGATATGGGAGTTTGAAGCTAAGAAATGGTTGAGAAGACAACAAATTTTTCGCAATTCTGCTGCTCCAAACGCATAACCAGAATGGCGTAGGGAAAAAATACACATTCCGTTGTAATCGTGCGAGTTTCTACTTTCAGATGCAATAGGAATTTTTGGGTTAGGTCACTCCGTTCGCGAGATATGGGAGTTTGAAGCCAACAAATGGTTGAGAAGAGAACAAATTCTTCGCAATTCTGCTGCTCCAAACGCTTAACCACAATGGCCTAGGGAATAAATGCACTAACCGTTGTAATCTGGCGAGTTTCTACTTTCAGATGCAATAGGAATTTTTGGGTTAGGTCAATCCGTTCGCGAGATATGGGAGTTCGAAGCTAAGAGATGGTTGAGAAGACAACAAATTTTTGGCAATTCTGCTGCTCCAAACGTTTAGCCAGAATGGCATAGGGAAAAAATACACATACCGTTGCAATCGGGCGAGTTTCTACTTTCAGACGCAACAGGAATTTTTGTGTTGGGTCAAACCGTTCGCGAGATATGGGAGTTAGAAGCCAAGAAATGGTTGAAACGCAAAAAATTTTTCGGAATTCTGCTGCTCCAAACGCTTAACCAGAATGGCCTAGGGAAAAAATGCGCATACCGTTGTAATCTGGCGAGTTTCTACTTTCAGATGCAATAGGAATTTTTGGGTTAGGTCAATCCGTTCGCGAGGTATGGGAGTTTGAAGCCAAGAAATGGTTGAGAAGGCACAAAATTTTTCGCACTTCTGCTGCTCCAAACGCTTAACCAGAATGGCCTAGGGAAAAAATACACATTCCGTTGAAATCGTGCGAGTTTCTACTTTCAGACGCAACAGGAATTTTTGGGTTATGTCAATCCGTTCGCGAGATATGGGAGTTTGAAGCCAAGAAATGTTTGACAAGGCAAACAATTTTTCGCAATTCTGCTGCTCCAAACGCGAAACCAGCATAGCCTAGGGAAAAAGTACACATACCGTTGTAATCGGGCGAGTTTCTACTTTCAGACGCAACAGGAATTTTTGGGTTGGGTGAATCCGTTCGCGAGATATGGGAGTTTGAAGCTAAGAAATGGTTGAGAAGACAACAAATTTTTCGCAATTCTGCTGCTCCAAACGCATAACCAGAATGGCGTAGGGAAAAAATACACCTACCGTTGTAATCGGGCGAGTTTCTACTTTCAGATGCAATAGGAATTTTTGGGTTAGGTCAATCCGTTCGCGAGATATGGGAGTTTGAAGCCAACAAATGGTTGAGAAGAGAACAAATTTTTCGCAATTCTGCTGCTCCAATCGCTTAACCAGAATGGCCTAGGGAAAAAATACGCATACCGTTGTAATCGGGCGAGTATCTACTTTCAGATGCAATAGGAATTTTTGGGTTAGGTCAATCCGTTCGCGAGATATGGGAGTTTGAAGCCAAGAAATGGTTGAGAAGGCACAAAATTTTTCGCACTTCTGCTGCTCCAAACGCTTAACCAGAATGGCCTAGGGAAAAAATACACATTCCGTTGTAATCGTGCGAGTTTCTACTTTCAGACGCAACAGGAATTCTTGGGTTATGTCAATCCGTTCGCGAGATATGGGTGTTTGAAGCCAAGAAATGTTTGACAAGGCAAACAATTTTTCGCAATTCTGCTGCTCCAAACGCGAAACCAGAATAGCCTAGGGAAAAAGTACACATACCGTTGTAATCGGGCGAGTTTCTACTTTCAGACGCAACAGGAATTTTTGGGTTGGGTCAATCCGTTCGCGAGATATGGGAGTTTGAAGCTAAGAAATGGTTGAGAAGACAACAAATTTTTCGCAATTCTGCTGCTCCAATCGCTTAACCAGAATGGCCTAGGGAAAAAATACGCATACCGTTGTAATCGGGCGAGTTTCTACTTTCAGACGCAACAGGAATTTTTGGGTTTGGTCAATCCGTTCGCGAGATATGGGAGTTTGAAGCTAAGAAATGGTTGAGAAGACAACAAATTTTTCGCAATTCTGCTGCTCCAATCGCTTAACCAGAATGGCCTAGGGAAAAAATACGCATACCGTTGTAATCGGGCGAGTATCTACTTTCAGATGCAAAAGGGATTTTTGGGTTAGGTCAATCCGTTCGCGAGATATGGGAGTTTGAAGCCAAGAAATGGTTGAGAAGGCACAAAATTTTTCGCACTTCTGCTGCTCCAAACGCTTAACCAGAATGACCTAGGGAAAAAATACACATTCCGTTGTAATCGTGCGAGTTTCTACTTTCAGACGCAACAGGAATTCTTGGGTTATGTCAATCCGTTCGCGAGATATGGGAGTTTGAAGCCAAGAAATGTTTGACAAGGCAAAGAATTTTTCGCAATTCTGCTGCTCCAAACGCGAAACCAGAATAGCATAGGGAAAAAGTACACATACCGTTGTAATCGGGCGAGTTTCTACTTTCAGACGCAACAGGAATTTTTGGGTTGGGTCAATCCGTTCGCGAGATATGGGAGTTTGAAGCTAAGAAATGGTTGAGAAGACAACAAATTTTTCGCACTTCTGCTGCTCCAAACGCTTAACCAGAATGGCCTAGGGAAAAAATACACATTCCGTTGTAATCGTGCGAGTTTCTACTTTCAGACGCAACAGGAATTCTTGGGTTATGTCAATCCGTTCGCGAGATATGGGAGTTTGAAGCCAAGAAATGTTTGACAAGGCAAACAATTTTTCGCAATTCTGCTGCTCCAAACGCGAAACCAGAATAGCCTAGGGAAAAAGTACACATACCGTTGTAATCGGGCGAGTTTCTACTTTCAGACGCTACAGGAATTTTTGGGTTGGGTCAATCCGTTCGCGAGATATGGGAGTTTGAAGCTAAGAAATGGTTGAGAAGACAACAAATTTTTCGCAATTCTGCTGCTCCAATCGCTTAACCAGAGTGGCCTAGGGAAAAAATACGCATACCGTTGTAATCGGGCGAGTATCTACTTTCAGATGCAAAAGGGATTTTTGGGTTAGGTCAATCCGTTCGCGAGATATGGGAGTTTGAAGCCAAGAAATGGTTGAGAAGGCACAAAATTTTTCGCACTTCTGCTGCTCCAAACGCTTAACCAGAATGGCCTAGGGAAAAAATACGCATACCGTTGTAATCGGGCGAGTTTCTACTTTCAGACGCAACAGGAATTTTTGGGTTGGGTCAATCCGTTCGCGAGATATGGGAGTTTGAAGCTAAGAAATGGTTGAGAAGACAACAAATTTTTCGCACTTCTGCTGCTCCAAACGCTTAACCAGAATGGCCTAGGGAAAAAATACACATTCCGTTGTAATCGTGCGAGTTTCTACTTTCAGACGCAACAGGAATTCTTGGGTTATGTCAATCCGTTCGCGAGATATGGGAGTTTGAAGCCAAGAAATGTTTGACAAGGCAAACAATTTTTCGCAATTCTGCTGCTCCAAACGCGAAACCAGAATAGCCTAGGGAAAAAGTACACATACCGTTGTAATCGGGCGAGTTTCTACTTTCAGACGCAACAGGAATTTTTGGGTTGGGTCAATCCGTTCGCGAGATATGGGAGTTTGAAGCTAAGAAATGGTTGAGAAGACAACAAATTTTTCGCAATTCTGCTGCTCCAAACGCGAAACCAGAATAGCCTAGGGAAAAAGTACACATACCGTTGTAATCGGGCGAGTTTCTACTTTCAGACGCAACAGGAATTTTTGGGTTGGGTCAATCCGTTCGCGAGATATGGGAGTTTGAAGCTAAGAAATGGTTGAGAAGACAACAAATTTTTCGCAATTCTGCTGCTCCAATCGCTTAACCAGAATGGCCTAGGGAAAAAATACGCATACCGTTGTAATCGGGCGAGTTTCTACTTTCAGACGCAACAGGAATTTTTGGGTTTGGTCAATCCGTTCGCGAGATATGGGAGTTTGAAGCTAAGAAATGGTTGAGAAGACAACAAATTTTTCGCAATTCTGCTGCTCCAATCGCTTAACCAGAATGGCCTAGGGAAAAAATACGCATACCGTTGTAATCGGGCGAGTATCTACTTTCAGATGCAAAAGGGATTTTTGGGTTAGGTCAATCCGTTCGCGAGATATGGGAGTTTGAAGCCAAGAAATGGTTGAGAAGGCACAAAATTTTTCGCACTTCTGCTGCTCCAAACGCTTAACCAGAATGGCCTAGGGAAAAAATACACATTCCGTTGTAATCGTGCGAGTTTCTACTTTCAGACGCAACAGGAATTCTTGGGTTATGTCAATCCGTTCGCGAGATATGGGAGTTTGAAGCCAAGAAATGTTTGACAAGGCAAACAATTTTTCGCAATTCTGCTGCTCCAAACGCGAAACCAGAATAGCCTAGGGAAAAAGTACACATACCGTTGTAATCGGGCGAGTTTCTACTTTCAGACGCAACAGGAATTTTTGGGTTGGGTCAATCCGTTCGCGAGATATGGGAGCTTGAAGCTAAGAAATGGTTGAGAAGACAACAAATTTTTCGCAATTCTGCTGCTCCAATCGCTTAACCAGAATGGCCTAGGGAAAAAATACGCATACCGTTGTAATCGGGCGAGTTTCTACTTTCAGACGCAACAGGAATTTTTGGGTTGGGTCAATCCGTTCGCGAGATATGGGAGTTTGAAGCTAAGAAATGGTTGAGAAGACAACAAATTTTTCGCAATTCTGCTGCTCCAAACGCATAACCAGAATGGCGTAGGGAAAAAATACACCTACCGTTGTAATCGGCCGAGTTTCTACTTTCAGATGCAATAGGAGTTTTTGGGTTAGGTCAATCCGTTCGCGAGATATGGGAGTTTGAAGCCAACAAATGGTTGAGAAGAGAACAAATTTTTCGCAATTCTGCTGCTCCAATCGCTTAACCAGAATGGCCTAGGGAAAAAATACGCATACCGTTGTAATCGGGCGAGTATCTACTTTCAGATGCAAAAGGGATTTTTGGGTTAGGTCAATCCGTTCGCGAGATATGGGAGTTTGAAGCCAAGAAATGGTTGAGAAGGCACAAAATTTTTCGCACTTCTGCTGCTCCAAACGCTTAACCAGAATGACCTAGGGAAAAAATACACATTCCGTTGTAATCGTGCGAGTTTCTACTTTCAGACGCAACAGGAATTCTTGGGTTATGTCAATCCGTTCGCGAGATATGGGAGTTTGAAGCCAAGAAATGTTTGACAAGGCAAACAATTTTTCGCAATTCTGCTGCTCCAAACGCGAAACCAGAATAGCATAGGGAAAAAGTACACATACCGTTGTAATCGGGCGAGTTTCTACTTTCAGACGCAACAGGAATTTTTGGGTTGGGTCAATCCGTTCGCGAGATATGGGAGTTTGAAGCTAAGAAATGGTTGAGAAGACAACAAATTTTTCGCACTTCTGCTGCTCCAAACGCTTAACCAGAATGGCCTAGGGAAAAAATACACATTCCGTTGTAATCGTGCGAGTTTCTACTTTCAGACGCAACAGGAATTCTTGGGTTATGTCAATCCGTTCGCGAGATATGGGAGTTTGAAGCCAAGAAATGTTTGACAAGGCAAACAATTTTTCGCAATTCTGCTGCTCCAAACGCGAAACCAGAATAGCCTAGGGAAAAAGTACACATACCGTTGTAATCGGGCGAGTTTCTACTTTCAGACGCTACAGGAATTTTTGGGTTGGGTCAATCCGTTCGCGAGATATGGGAGTTTGAAGCTAAGAAATGGTTGAGAAGACAACAAATTTTTCGCAATTCTGCTGCTCCAATCGCTTAACCAGAATGGCCTATGGAAAAAATACGCATACCGTTGTAATCGGGCGAGTTTCTACTTTCAGACGCAACAGGAATTTTTGGGTTGGGTCAATCCGTTCGCGAGATATGGGAGTTTGAAGCTAAGAAATGGTTGAGAAGACAACAAATTTTTCGCACTTCTGCTGCTCCAAACGCTTAACCAGAATGGCCTAGGGAAAAAATACACATTCCGTTGTAATCGTGCGAGTTTCTACTTTCAGACGCAACAGGAATTTTTGGGTTATGTCAATCCGTTCGCGAGATATGGGAGTTTGAAGCCAAGAAATGGTTGAGAAGGCACAAAATTTTTCGCACTTCTGCTGCTCCAAACGCTTAACCAGAATAGCCTAGGGAAAAAGTACACATACCGTTGTAATCGGGCGAGTTTCTACTTTCAGACGCAACAGGAATTTTTGGGTTATGTCAATCCGTTCGCGAGATATGGGAGTTTGAAGCCAAGAAATGTTTGACAAAGCGAACAATTTTTCGCAATTCTGCTGCTCCAAACGCGAAACCAGAATAGCCTAGGGAAAAAGTACACATACCGTTGTAATCGGGCGAGTTTCTACTTTCAGACGCAACAGGAATTTTTGGGTTGGGTCAATCCGTTCGCGAGATATGGGAGTTTGAAGCCAACAAATGGTTGAGAAGAGAACAAATTTTTCGCAATTCTGCTGCTCCAAACGCTTAACCAGAATCGCCTAGGGAAAAAATGCACATACCGTTGTAATCTGGCGAGTTTCTACTTTCAGATGCAATAGGAATTTTTGGGTTAGGTCAATCAGTTCGCGAGATATGGGAGTTTGAAGCCAAGAAATGTTTGACAAGGCAAAAAATTTTTCGCAATTCTGCTGCTCCAAACGCTTAACCAGAATGGCCTAGGGAAAAAATACACATTCCGTTGAAATCGTGCGAGTTTCTACTTTCAGACGCAACAGGAATTTTTGGGTTGGGTCAATCCGTTCGCGAGATATGGGAGTTTGAAGCTAAGAAATGGTTGAGAAGACAACAAATTTTTCGCAATTCTGCTGCTCCAATCGCTTAACCAGAATGGCCTATGGAAAAAATACGCATACCGTTGTAATCGGGCGAGTTTCTACTTTCAGACGCAACAGGAATTTTTGGGTTGGGTCAATCCGTTCGCGAGATATGGGAGTTTGAAGCTAAGAAATGGTTGAGAAGACAACAAATTTTTCGCACTTCTGCTGCTCCAAACGCTTAACCAGAATGGCCTAGGGAAAAAATACACCTACCGTTGTAATCGGCCGAGTTTCTACTTTCAGATGCAATAGGAATTTTTGGGTTAGGTCAATCCGTTCGCGAGATATGGGAGTTTGAAGCCAACAAATGGTTGAGAAGAGAACAAATTTTTCGCAATTCTGCTGCTCCAATCGCTTAACCAGAGTGGCCTAGGGAAAAAATACGCATACCGTTGTAATCGGGCGAGTATCTACTTTCAGATGCAAAAGGGATTTTTGGGTTAGGTCAATCCGTTCGCGAGATATGGGAGTTTGAAGCCAAGAAATGGTTGAGAAGGCACAAAATTTTTCGCACTTCTGCTGCTCCAAACGCTTAACCAGAATGGCCTAGGGAAAAAATACGCATACCGTTGTAATCGGGCGAGTTTCTACTTTCAGACGCAACAGGAATTTTTGGGTTGGGTCAATCCGTTCGCGAGATATGGGAGTTTGAAGCTAAGAAATGGTTGAGAAGACAACAAATTTTTCGCACTTCTGCTGCTCCAAACGCTTAACCAGAATGGCCTAGGGAAAAAATACACATTCCGTTGTAATCGTGCGAGTTTCTACTTTCAGACGCAACAGGAATTCTTGGGTTATGTCAATCCGTTCGCGAGATATGGGAGTTTGAAGCCAAGAAATGTTTGACAAGGCAAACAATTTTTCGCAATTCTGCTGCTCCAAACGCGAAACCAGAATAGCCTAGGGAAAAAGTACACATACCGTTGTAATCGGGCGAGTTTCTACTTTCAGACGCAACAGGAATTTTTGGGTTGGGTCAATCCGTTCGCGAGATATGGGAGTTTGAAGCTAAGAAATGGTTGAGAAGACAACAAATTTTTCGCAATTCTGCTGCTCCAATCGCTTAACCAGAATGGCCTATGGAAAGAATACGCACACCGTTGTAATCGGGCGAGTTTCTACTTTCAGACGCAACAGGAATTTTTGGGTTGGGTCAATCCGTTCGCGAGATATGGGAGTTTGAAGCTAAGAAATGGTTGAGAAGACAACAAATTTTTCGCAATTCTGCTGCTCCAATCGCTTAACCAGAATGGCCTATGGAAAGAATACGCATACCGTTGTAATCGGGCGAGTTTCTACTTTCAGACGCAACAGGAATTTTTGGGTTGGGTCAATCCGTTCGCGAGATATGGGAGTTTGAAGCTAAGAAATGGTTGAGAAGACAACAAATTTTTCGCACTTCTGCTGCTCCAAACGCTTAACCAGAATGGCCTAGGGAAAAAATACATATTCCGTTGTAATCGTGCGAGTTTCTACTTTCAGACGCAACAGGAATTTTTGGGGTATGTCAATCCGTTCGCGAGATATGGGAGTTTGAAGCCAAGAAATGGTTGAGAAGGCACAAAATTTTTCGCACTTCTGCTGCTCCAAACGCTTAACCAGAATAGCCTAGGGAAAAAGTACACATACCGTTGTAATCGGGCGAGTTTCTACTTTCAGACGCAACAGGAATTTTTGGGTTGGGTCAATCCGTTCGCGAGATATGGGAGTTTGAAGCTAAGAAATGGTTGAGAAGACAACAAATTTTTCGCAATTCTGCTGCTCCAATCGCTTAACCAGAATGGCCTAGGGAAAAAATACGCATACCGTTGTAATCGGGCGAGTTTCTACTTTCAGACGCAACAGGAATTTTTGGGTTGGGTCAATCCGTTCGCGAGATATGGGAGTTTGAAGCTAAGAAATGGTTGAGAAGACAACAAATTTTTCGCACTTCTGCTGCTCCAAACGCTTAACCAGAATGGCCTAGGGAAAAAATACACATTCCGTTGTAATCGTGCGAGTTTCTACTTTCAGACGCAACAGGAATTCTTGGGTTATGTCAATCCGTTCGCGAGATATGGGAGTTTGAAGCCAAGAAATGTTTGACAAGGCAAACAATTTTTCGCAATTCTGCTGCTCCAAACGCGAAACCAGAATAGCCTAGGGAAAAAGTACACATACCGTTGTAATCGGGCGAGTTTCTACTTTCAGACGCAACAGGAATTTTTGGGTTGGGTCAATCCGTTCGCGAGATATGGGAGTTTGAAGCTAAGAAATGGTTGAGAAGACAACAAATTTTTCGCAATTCAGCTGCTCCAATCGCTTAACCAGAATGGCCTATGGAAAAAATACGCATACCGTTGTAATCGGGCGAGTTTCTACTTTCAGACGCAACAGGAATTTTTGGGTTGGGTCAATCCGTTCGCGAGATATGGGAGTTTGAAGCTAAGAAATGGTTGAGAAGACAACAAATTTTTCGCACTTCTGCTGCTCCAAACGCTTAACCAGAATGGCCTAGGGAAAAAATATGCATACCGTTGTAATCGTGCGAGTTTCTACTTTCAGACGCAACAGGAATTTTTGGGGTATGTCAATCCGTTCGCGAGATATGGGAGTTTGAAGCCAAGAAATGGTTGAGAAGGCACAAAATTTTTCGCACTTCTGCTGCTCCAAACGCTTAACCAG
Organism: Ptiloglossa arizonensis; assembly: GCF_051014685.1. NCBI lineage: Eukaryota > Metazoa > Arthropoda > Insecta > Hymenoptera > Colletidae > Ptiloglossa > Ptiloglossa arizonensis. The sequence goes on from NW_027478506.1 coordinate 1,040,495, forward strand.
AATAGCCTAGGGAAAAAGTACACATACCGTTGTAATCGGGCGAGTTTCTACTTTCAGACGCAACAGGAATTTTTGGGTTATGTCAATCCGTTCGCGAGATATGGGAGTTTGAAGCCAAGAAATGTTTGACAAGGCAAACAATTTTTCGCAATTCTGCTGCTCCAAACGCGAAACCAGAATAGCCTAGGGAAAAATTACACATACCGTTGTAATCGGGCGAGTTTCTACTTTCAGACGCAACAGGAATTTTTGGGTTGGGTCAATCCGTTCGCGAGATATGGGAGTTTGAAGCCAACAAATGGTTGAGAAGAGAACAAATTTTTCGCAATTCTGCTGCTCCAAACGCTTAACCAGAATGGCCTAGAGAAAAAATGCACATTCCGTTGTAATCGTGCGAGTTTCTACTTTCAGATGCAATAGGAATTTTCGGGTTAGGTCAATCCGTTCGCGAGATATGGGATTTTGAAGCCAACATATGGTTGAGAAGAGAACAAATTTTTCGCAATTCTGCTGCTCCAAACGCTTAACCAGAATGGCCTAGGGAAAAAATGCACATACCGTTGTAATCTGGCGAGTTTCTACTTTCAGATGCAATAGGAATTTTTGGGTTAGGTCAATCCGTTCGCGAGATATGGGAGTTTGAAGCCAACAAATGGTTGAGAAGAGAACAAATTTTTCGCAATTCTGCTGCTCCAAACGCTTAACCAGAATGGCCTAGGGAAAAAATGCACATACCGTTGTAATCTGGCGAGTTTCTACTTTCAGATGCAATAGGAATTTTTGGGTTAGGTCAATCAGTTCGCGAGATATGGGAGTTTGAAGCCAAGAAATGTTTGACAAGGCAAAAAATTTTTCGCAATTCTGCTGCTCCAAACGCTTAACCAGAATGGCCTAGGGAAAAAATACACATTCCGTTGTAATCGTGCGAGTTTCTACTTTCAGATGCAATAGGAATTTTTGGGTTAGGTCAATCCGTTCGCGAGATATGGGAGTTTGAAGCCAACAAATGGTTGAGAAGAGAACAAATTTTTCGCAATTCTGCTGCTCCAAATGCTTAACCAGAATGGCCTAGGGAAAAAATGCACATACCGTTGTAATCTGGCGAGTTTGTACTTTCAGACGCAACAGGAATTTTTGGGTTGGGTCAATCCGTTCGCGAGATATGGGAGTTTGAAGCTAAGAAATGTTTGAGAAGACAACAAATTTTTCGCAATTCTGCTGCTCCAAACGCATAACCAGAGTGGCGTAGGGAAAAAATACACATACCGTTGTAATCGGGCGAGTTTCTACTTTCAGATGCAATAGGAATTTTTGGGTTAGGTCAATCCGTTCGCGAGATATGGGAGTTTGAAGCCAACAAATGGTTGAGAAGAGAACAAATTTTTCGCAATTCTGCTGCTCCAATCGCTTAACCAGAATGGCCTAGGGAAAAAATACGCATACCGCTGTTATCGGGCGAGTATCTACTTTCAGATGCAATAGGAATTTTTGGGTTAGGTCAATCCGTTCGCGAGATATGGTAGTTTGAAGCCAAGAAATGGTTGAGAAGGCACAAAATTTTTCGCACTTCTGCTGCTCCAAACGCTTAACCAGAATGGCCTAGGGAAAAAATACACATTCCGTTGTAATCGTGCGAGTTTCTACTTTCAGACGCAACAGGAATTCTTGGGTTTTGTCAATCCGTTCGCGAGATATGGGAGATTGAAGCCAAGAAATGTTTGACAAGGCAAACAATTTTTCGCAATTCTGCTGCTCCAAACGCGAAACCAGAATAGCCTAGGGAAAAAGTACACATACCGTTGTAATCGTGCGAGTTTCTACTTTCAGACGCAACAGGAATTCTTGGGTTATGTCAATCCGTTCGCGAGATATGGGAGTTTGAAGCCAAGAAATGTTTGACAAGGCAAACAATTTTTTGCAATTCTGCTGCTCCAAACGCGAAACCAGAATAGCCTAGGGAAAAAGTACACATACCGTTGTAATCGGGCGAGTTTCTACCTTCAGACGCAACAGGAATTTTTGGGTTGGGTCAATCCGCTCGCGAGATATGGGAGTTTGAAGCTAAGAAATGGTTGAGAAGACAACAAATTTTTCGCAATTCTGCTGCTCCAATCGCTTAACCAGAATGGCCTATGGAAAAAATACGCATACCGTTGTAATCGGGCGAGTTTCTACTTTCAGACGCAACAGGAATTTTTGGGTTGGGTCAATCCGTTCGCGAGATATGGGAGTTTGAAGCTAAGAAATGGTTGAGAAGACAACAAATTTTTCGCACTTCTGCTGCTCCAAACGCTTAACCAGAATGGCCTAGGGAAAAAATACACATTCCGTTGTAATCGTGCGCGCTTCTACTTTCAGACGCAACAGGAATTTTTGGGTTATGTCAATCCGTTCGCGAGATATGGGAGTTTGAAGCCAAGAAATGGTTGAGAAGGCACAAAATTTTTCGCACTTCTGCTGCTCCAAACGCTTAACCAGAATAGCCTAGGGAAAAAGTACACATACCGTTGTAATCGGGCGAGTTTCTACTTTCAGACGCAACAGGAATTTTTGGGTTATGTCAATCCGTTCGCGAGATATGGGAGTTTGAAGCCAAGAAATGTTTGACAAGGCAAACAATTTTTCGCAATTCTGCTGCTCCAAACGCGAAACCAGAATAGCCTAGGGAAAAAATGCACATACCGTTGTAATCTGGCGAGTTTCTACTTTCAGATGCAATAGGAATTTTTGGGTTAGGTCAATCAGTTCGCGAGATATGGGAGTTTGAAGCCAAGAAATGTTTGACAAGGCAAAAAATTTTTCGCAATTCTGCTGCTCCAAACGCTTAACCAGAATGGCCTAGGGAAAAAATACACATTCCGTTGTAATCGTGCGAGTTTCTACTTTCAGATGCAATAGGAATTTTCGGGTTAGCTCAATCCGTTCGCGAGATATGGAATTTTGAAGCCAACAAATGGTTGAGAAGAGAACAAATTTTTCGCAATTCTGCTGCTCCAAACGCTTAACCAGAATGGCCTAGGGAAAAAATGCACATACCGTTGTAATCTGGCGAGTTTCTACTTTCAGATGCAATAGGAATTTTTGGGTTAGGTCAATCCGTTCGCGAGATATGGGAGTTTGAAGCCAACAAATGGTTGAGAAGAGAACAAATTTTTCGCAATTCTGCTGCTCCAAACGCTTAACCAGAATGGCCTAGGGAAAAAATGCACATACCGTTGTAATCTGGCGAGTTTCTACTTTCAGATGCAATAGGAATTTTTGGGTTAGGTCAATCAGTTCGCGAGATATGGGAGTTTGAAGCCAAGAAATGTTTGACAAGGCAAAAAATTTTTCGCAATTCTGCTGCTCCAAACGCTTAACCAGAATGGCCTAGGGAAAAAATACACATTCCGTTGTAATCGTGCGAGTTTCTACTTTCAGATGCAATAGGAATTTTTGGGTTAGGTCAATCCGTTCGCGAGATATGGGAGTTTGAAGCCAACAAATGGTTGAGAAGAGAACAAATTTTTCGCAATTCTGCTGCTCCAAATGCTTAACCAGAATGGCCTAGGGAAAAAATGCACATACCGTTGTAATCTGGCGAGTTTGTACTTTCAGACGCAACAGGAATTTTTGGGTTGGGTCAATCCGTTCGCGAGATATGGGAGTTTGAAGCTAAGAAATGGTTGAGAAGACAACAAATTTTTCGCACTTCTGCTGCTCCAAACGCTTAAAAAGAATGGCCTAGGGAAAAAATACACATTCCGTTGTAATCGTGCGCGTTTCTACTTTCAGACGCAACAGGAATTTTTGGGTTATGTCAATCCGTTCGCGAGATATGGGAGTTTGAAGCCAAGAAATGGTTGAGATGGCACAAAATTTTTCGCACTTCTGCTGCTCCAAACGCTTAACCAGAATAGCCTAGGGAAAAAGTACACATACCGTTGTAATCGGGCGAGTTTCTACTTTCAGACGCAACAGGAATTTTTGGGTTATGTCAATCTGTTCGCGAGATATGGGAGTTTGAAGCCAAGAAATGTTTGACAAGGCAAACAATTTTTCGCAATTCTGCTGCTCCAAACGCGAAACCAGAATAGCCTAGGGAAAAAATGCACATACCGTTGTAATCTGGCGAGTTTCTACTTTCAGATGCAATAGGAATTTTTGGGTTAGGTCAATCAGTTCGCGAGATATGGGAGTTTGAAGCCAAGAAATGTTTGACAAGGCAAAAAATTTTTCGCAATTCTGCTGCTCCAAACGCTTAACCAGAATGGCCTAGGGAAAAAATACACATTCCGTTGTAATCGTGCGAGTTTCTACTTTCAGATGCAATAGGAATTTTCGGGTTAGCTCAATCCGTTCGCGAGATATGGAATTTTGAAGCCAACAAATGGTTGAGAAGAGAACAAATTTTTCGCAATTCTGCTGCTCCAAACGCTTAACCAGAATGGCCTAGGGAAAAAATGCACATACCGTTGTAATCTGGCGAGTTTCTACTTTCAGATGCAATAGGAATTTTTGGGTTAGGTCAATCCGTTCGCGAGATATGGGAGTTTGAAGCCAACAAATGGTTGAGAAGAGAACAAATTTTTCGCAATTCTGCTGCTCCAAACGCTTAACCAGAATGGCCTAGGGAAAAAATGCACATACCGTTGTAATCTGGCGAGTTTCTACTTTCAGATGCAATAGGAATTTTTGGGTTAGGTCAATCAGTTCGCGAGATATGGAAGTTTGAAGCCAAGAAATGTTTGACAAGGCAAAAAATTTTTCGCAATTCTGCTGCTCCAAACGCTTAACCAGAATGGCCTAGGGAAAAAATACACATTCCGTTGTAATCGTGCGAGTTTCTACTTTCAGATGCAATAGGAATTTTTGGGTTAGGTCAATCCGTTCGCGAGATATGGGAGTTTGAAGCCAACAAATGGTTGAGAAGAGAACAAATTCTTCGCAATTCTGCTGCTCCAAACGCATAACCAGAATGGCGTAGGGAAAAAATACACATACCGTTGTAATCGGGCGAGTTTCTACTTTCAGATGCAATAGGAATTTTTGGGTTAGGTCAATCCGTTCGCGAGATATGGGAGTTTGAAGCCAACAAATGGTTGAGAAGAGAACAAATTTTTCGCAATTCTGCTGCTCCAATCGCTTAACCAGAATGGCCTAGGGAAAAAATACGCATACCGCTGTAATCGGGCGAGTATCTACTTTCAGATGCAATAGGAATTTTTGGGTTAGGTCAATCCGTTCGCGAGATATGGTAGTTTGAAGCCAAGAAATGGTTGAGAAGGCACAAAATTTTTCGCACTTCTGCTGCTCCAAACGCTTAACCAGAATGGCCTAGGGAAAAAATACACATTCCGTTGTAATCGTGCGAGTTTCTACTTTCAGACGCAACAGGAATTCTTGGGTTTTGTCAATCCGTTCGCGAGATATGGGAGATTGAAGCCAAGAAATGTTTGACAAGGCAAACAATTTTTCGCAATTCTGCTGCTCCAAACGCGAAACCAGAATAGCCTAGGGAAAAAGTACACATACCGTTGTAATCGTGCGAGTTTCTACTTTCAGACGCAACAGGAATTCTTGGGTTATGTCAATCCGTTCGCGAGATATGGGAGTTTGAAGCCAAGAAATGTTTGACAAGGCAAACAATTTTTCGCAATTCTGCTGCTCCAAACGCGAAACCAGAATAGCCTAGGGAAAAAGTACACATACCGTTGTAATCGGGCGAGTTTCTACCTTCAGACGCAACAGGAATTTTTGGGTTGGGTCAATCCGCTCGCGAGATATGGGAGTTTGAAGCTAAGAAATGGTTGAGAAGACAACAAATTTTTCGCAATTCTGCTGCTCCAATCGCTTAACCAGAATGGCCTATGGAAAAAATACGCATACCGTTGTAATCGGGCGAGTTTCTACTTTCAGACGCAACAGGAATTTTTGGGTTGGGTCAATCCGTTCGCGAGATATGGGAGTTTGAAGCTAAGAAATGGTTGAGAAGACAACAAATTTTTCGCACTTCTGCTGCTCCAAACGCTTAACCAGAATGGCCTAGGGAAAAAATACACATTCCGTTGTAATCGTGCGCGTTTCTACTTTCAGACGCAACAGGAATTTTTGGGTTATGTCAATCCGTTCGCGAGATATGGGAGTTTGAAGCCAAGAAATGGTTGAGAAGGCACAAAATTTTTCGCACTTCTGCTGCTCCAAACGCTTAACCAGAATAGCCTAGGGAAAAAGTACACATACCGTTGTAATCGGGCGAGTTTCTACTTTCAGACGCAACAGGAATTTTTGGGTTATGTCAATCCGTTCGCGAGATATGGGAGTTTGAAGCCAAGAAATGTTTGACAAGGCAAACAATTTTTCGCAATTCTGCTGCTCCAAACGCGAAACCAGAATAGCCTAGGGGAAAAATGCACATACCGTTGTAATCTGGCGAGTTTCTACTTTCAGATGCAATAGGAATTTTTGGGTTAGGTCAATCAGTTCGCGAGATATGGGAGTTTGAAGCCAAGAAATGTTTGACAAGGCAAAAAATTTTTCGCAATTCTGCTGCTCCAAACGCTTAACCAGAATGGCCTAGGGAAAAAATACACATTCCGTTGTAATCGTGCGAGTTTCTACTTTCAGATGCAATAGGAATTTTCGGGTTAGGTCAATCCGTTCGCGAGATATGGAATTTTGAAGCCAACAAATGGTTGAGAAGAGAACAAATTTTTCGCAATTCTGCTGCTCCAAACGCTTAACCAGAATGGCCTAGGGAAAAAATGCACATACCGTTGTAATCTGGCGAGTTTCTACTTTCAGATGCAATAGGAATTTTTGGGTTAGGTCAATCCGTTCGCGAGATATGGGAGTTTGAAGCCAACAAATGGTTGAGAAGAGAACAAATTTTTCGCAATTCTGCTGCTCCAAACGCTTAACCAGAATGGCCTAGGGAAAAAATGCACATACCGTTGTAATCTGGCGAGTTTCTACTTTCAGATGCAATAGGAATTTTTGGGTTAGGTCAGTCAGTTCGCGAGATATGGGAGTTTGAAGCCAAGAAATGTTTGACAAGGCAAAAAATTTTTCGCAATTCTGCTGCTCCAAACGCTTAACCAGAATGGCCTAGGGAAAAAATACACATTCCGTTGTAATCGTGCGAGTTTCTACTTTCAGATGCAATAGGAATTTTTGGGTTAGGTCAATCCGTTCGCGAGATATGGGAGTTTGAAGCCAACAAATGGTTGAGAAGAGAACAAATTTTTCGCAATTCTGCTGCTCCAAATGCTTAACCAGAATGGCCTAGGGAAAAAATGCACATACCGTTGTAATCTGGCGAGTTTGTACTTTCAGACGCAACAGGAATTTTTGGGTTGGGTCAATCCGTTCGCGAGATATGGGAGTTTGAAGCTAAGAAATGTTTGAGAAGACAACAAATTTTTCGCAATTCTGCTGCTCCAAACGCATAACCAGAATGGCGTAGGGAAAAAATACACATACCGTTGTAATCGGGCGAGTTTCTACTTTCAGATGCAATAGGAATTTTTGGGTTAGGTCAATCCGTTCGCGAGATATGGGAGTTTGAAGCCAACAAATGGTTGAGAAGAGAACAAATTTTTCGCAATTCTGCTGCTCCAATCGCTTAACCAGAATGGCCTAGGGAAAAAATACGCATACCGCTGTAATCGGGCGAGTATCTACTTTCAGATGCAATAGGAATTTTTGGGTTAGGTCAATCCGTTCGCGAGATATGGTAGTTTGAAGCCAAGAAATGGTTGAGAAGGCACAAAATTTTTCGCACTTCTGCTGCTCCAAACGCTTAACCAGAATGGCCTAGGGAAAAAATACACATTCCGTTGTAATCGTGCGAGTTTCTACTTTCAGACGCAACAGGAATTCTTGGGTTTTGTCAATCCGTTCGCGAGATATGGGAGATTGAAGCCAAGAAATGTTTGAAAAGGCAAACAATTTTTCGCAATTCTGCTGCTCCAAACGCGAAATCAGAATAGCCTAGGGAAAAAGTACACATACCGTTGTAATCGGGCGAGTTTCTACTTTCAGACGCAACAGGAATTTTTGGGTTGGGTCAATCCGTTCGCGAGATATGGGAGTTTGAAGCTAAGAAATGGTTGAGAAGACAACAAATTTTTCGCAATTCTGCTGCTCCAAACGCTTAACCAGAATGGCCTAGGGAAAAAATGCACATACCGTTGTAATCTGGCGAGTTTCTACTTTCAGATGCAATAGGAATTTTTGGGTTAGGTCAATCCGTTCGCGAGATATGGGAGTTTGAAGCCAACAAATGGTTGAGAAGAGTACAAATTTTTCGCAATTCTGCTGCTCCAAACGCTTAACCAGAATGGCCTAGGGAAAAAATACACATTCCGTTGAAATCGTGCGAGTTTCTACTTTCAGACGCAACAGGAATTCTTGGGTTTTGTCAATCCGTTCGCGAGATATGGGAGATTGAAGCCAAGAAATGTTTGACAAGGCAAGCAATTTTTCGCAATTCTGCTGCTCCAAACGCGAAACCAGAATAGCCTAGGGAAAAAGTACACATACCGTTGTAATCGTGCGAGTTTCTACTTTCAGACGCAACAGGAATTCTTGGGTTATGTCAATCCGTTCGCGAGATATGGGAGTTTGAAGCCAAGAAATGTTTGACAAGGCAAACAATTTTTCGCAATTCTGCTGCTCCAAACGCGAAACCAGAATAGCCTAGGGAAAAAGTACACATACCGTTGTAATCGGGCGAGTTTCTACCTTCAGACGCAACAGGAATTTTTGGGTTGGGTCAATCCGCTCGCGAGATATGGGAGTTTGAAGCTAAGAAATGGTTGAGAAGACAACAAATTTTTCGCAATTCTGCTGCTCCAATCGCTTAACCAGAATGGCCTATGGAAAAAATACGCATACCGTTGTAATCGGGCGAGTTTCTACTTTCAGACGCAACAGGAATTTTTGGGTTGGGTCAATCCGTTCGCGAGATATGGGAGTTTGAAGCTAAGAAATGGTTGAGAAGACAACAAATTTTTCGCACTTCTGCTGCTCCAAACGCTTAACCAGAATGGCCTAGGGAAAAAATACACATTCCGTTGTAATCGTGCGCGTTTCTACTTTCAGACGCAACAGGAATTTTTGGGTTATGTCAATCCGTTCGCGAGATATGGGAGTTTGAAGCCAAGAAATGGTTGAGAAGGCACAAAATTTTTCGCACTTCTGCTGCTCCAAACGCTTAACCAGAATAGCCTAGGGAAAAAGTACACATACCGTTGTAATCGGGCGAGTTTCTACTTTCAGACGCAACAGGAATTTTTGGGTTATGTCAATCCGTTCGCGAGATATGGGAGTTTGAAGCCAAGAAATGTTTGACAAGGCAAACAATTTTTCGCAATTCTGCTGCTCCAAACGCGAAACCAGAATAGCCTAGGGAAAAAATGCACATACCGTTGTAATCTGGCGAGTTTCTACTTTCAGATGCAATAGGAATTTTTGGGTTAGGTCAATCAGTTCGCGAGATATGGGAGTTTGAAGCCAAGAAATGTTTGACAAGGCAAAAAATTTTTCGCAATTCTGCTGCTCCAAACGCTTAACCAGAATGGCCTAGGGAAAAAATACACATTCCGTTGTAATCGTGCGAGTTTCTACTTTCAGATGCAATAGGAATTTTCGGGTTAGGTCAATCCGTTCGCGAGATATGGAATTTTGAAGCCAACAAATGGTTGAGAAGAGAACAAATTTTTCGCAATTCTGCTGCTCCAAACGCGTAACCAGAATGGCCTAGGGAAAAAATGCACATACCGTTGTAATCTGGCGAGTTTCGACTTTCAGATGCAATAGGAATTTTTGGGTTAGGTCAATCCGTTCGCGAGATATGGGAGTTTGAAGCCAACAAATGGTTGAGAAGAGAACAAATTTTTCGCAATTCTGCTGCTCCAAACGCTTAACCAGAATGGCCTAGGGAAAAAATGCACATACCGTTGTAATCTGGCGAGTTTCTACTTTCAGATGCAATAGGAATTTTTGGGTTAGGTCAATCAGTTCGCGAGATATGGGAGTTTGAAGCCAAGAAATGTTTGACAAGGCAAAAAATTTTTCGCAATTCTGCTGCTCCAAACGCTTAACCAGAATGGCCTAGGGAAAAAATACACATTCCGTTGTAATCGTGCGAGTTTCTACTTTCAGATGCAATAGGAATTTTTGGGTTAGGTCAATCCGTTCGCGAGATATGGGAGTTTGAAGCCAACAAATGGTTGAGAAGAGAACAAATTTTTCGCAATTCTGCTGCTCCAAATGCTTAACCAGAATGGCCTAGGGAAAAAATGCACATACCGTTGTAATCTGGCGAGTTTGTACTTTCAGACGCAACAGGAATTTTTGGGTTGGGTCAATCCGTCCGCGAGATATGGGAGTTTGAAGCTAAGAAATGTTTGAGAAGACAACAAATTTTTCGCAATTCTGCTGCTCCAAACGCATAACCAGAATGGCGTAGGGCAAAAATACACATACCGTTGTAATCGGGCGAGTTTCTACTTTCAGATGCAATAGGAATTTTTGGGTTAGGTCAATCCGTTCGCGAGATATGGGAGTTTGAAGCCAACAAATGGTTGAGAAGAGAACAAATTTTTCGCAATTCTGCTGCTCCAATCGCTTAACCAGAATGGCCTAGGGAAAAAATACGCATACCGCTGTAATCGGGCGAGTATCTACTTTCAGATGCAATAGGAATTTTTGGGTTAGGTCAATCCGTTCGCGAGATATGGTAGTTTGAAGCCAAGAAATGGTTGAGAAGGCACAAAATTTTTCGCACTTCTGCTGCTCCAAACGCTTAACCAGAATGGCCTAGGGAAAAAATACACATTCCGTTGTAATCGTGCGAGTTTCTACTTTCAGACGCAACAGGAATTCTTGGGTTTTGTCAATCCGTTCGCGAGATATGGGAGATTGAAGCCAAGAAATGTTTGAAAAGGCAAACAATTTTTCGCAATTCTGCTGCTCCAAACGCGAAATCAGAATAGCCTAGGGAAAAAGTACACATACCGTTGTAATCGGGCGAGTTTCTACTTTCAGACGCAACAGGAATTTTTGGGTTGGGTCAATCCGTTCGCGAGATATGGGAGTTTGAAGCTAAGAAATGGTTGAGAAGACAACAAATTTTTCGCAATTCTGCTGCTCCAAACGCTTAACCAGAATGGCCTAGGGAAAAAATGCACATACCGTTGTAATCTGGCGAGTTTCTACTTTCAGATGCAATAGGAATTTTTGGGTTAGGTCAATCCGTTCGCGAGATATGGGAGTTTGAAGCCAACAAATGGTTGAGAAGAGTACAAATTTTTCGCAATTCTGCTGCTCCAAACGCTTAACCAGAATGGCCTAGGGAAAAAATACACATTCCGTTGAAATCGTGCGAGTTTCTACTTTCAGACGCAACAGAAATTTTTGGGTTATGTCAATCCGTTCGCGAGATATGGGCGATTGAAGCCAAGAAATGTTTGACAAGGCAAACAATTTTTCGCAATTCTGCTGCTCCAAACGCTTAACCAGAATGGCCTAGGGAAAAAATGCACATACCGTTGTAATCTGGCGAGTTTCTACTTTCAGATGCAATAGGAATTTTTGGGTTAGGTCAATCCGTTCGCGAGATATGGGAGTTTGAAGCCAAGAAATGGTTGAGAAGGCACAAAATTTTTCGCACTTCTGCTGCTCCAAACGCTTAACCAGAATAGCCTAGGGAAAAAGTACACATACCGTTGTAATCGGGTGAGTTTCTACTTTCAGACGCAACAGGAATTTTTGGGTTATGTCAATCCGTTCGCGAGATATGGGAGTTTGAAGCCAAGAAATGTTTGACAAGGCAAACAATTTTTCGCAATTCTGCTGCTCCAAACGCGAAACCAGAATAGCCTAGGGAAAAAGTACACATACCGTTGTAATCGGGCGAGTTTCTACTTTCAGACGCAACAGGAATTTTTGGGTTGGGTCAATCCGTTCGCGAGATATGGGAGTTTGAAGCTAAGAAATGGTTGAGAAGACAACAAATTTTTCGCAATTCTGCTGCTCCAAACGCATAACCAGAATGGCGTAGGGAAAAAATACACATTCCGTTGTAATCGTGCGAGTTTCTACTTTCAGATGCAATAGGAATTTTCGGGTTAGGTCAATCCGTTCGCGAGATATGGGAGTTTGAAACCAACAAATGGTTGAGAAGACAACAAATTTTTCGCAATTCTGCTGCTCCAAACGCTTAACCAGAATGGCCTAGGGAAAAAATACACATTCCGTTGTAATCGTGCGAGTTTCTACTTTCAGACGCAACAGGAATTTTTGGGTTATGTCAATCCGTTCGCGAGATATGGGAGTTTGAAGCCAAGAAATGGTTGAGAAGGCACAAAATTTTTCGCACTTCTGCTGCTCCAAACGCTTAACCAGAATAGCCTAGGGAAAAAGTACACATACCGTTGTAATCGGGCGAGTTTCTACTTTCAGACGCAACAGGAATTTTTGGGTTGGGTCAATCCGTTCGCGAGATATGGGAGTTTGAAGCCAACAAATGGTTGAGAAGAGAACAAATTTTTCGCAATTCTGCTGCTCCAAACGCTTAACCAGAATGGCCTAGGGAAAAAATGCACATTCCGTTGTAATCGTGCGAGTTCCTACTTTCAGATGCAATAGGAATTTTCGGGTTAGGTCAATCCGTTCGCGAGATATGGGAGTTTGAAGCCAACAAATGGTTGAGAAGAGAACAAATTTTTCGCAATTCTGCTGCTCCAAACGCTTAACCAGAATGGCCTAGGGAAAAAATGCACATACCGTTGTAATCTGGCGAGTTTCTACTTTCAGATGCAATAGGAATTTTTGGGTTAGGTCAATCCGTTCGCGAGATATGGGAGTTTGAAGCCAACAAATGGTTGAGAAGAGAACAAATTTTTCGCAATTCTGCTGCTCCAAACGCTTAACCAGAATGGCCTAGGGAAAAAATGCACATACCGTTGTAATCTGGCGAGTTTCTACTTTCAGATGCAATAGGAATTTTTGGGTTAGGACAATCAGTTCGCGAGATATGGGAGTTTGAAGCCAAGAAATGTTTGACAAGGCAAAAAATTTTTCGCAATTCTGCTGCTCCAAACGCTTAACCAGAATGGCCTAGGGAAAAAATACACATTCCGTTGTAATCGTGCGAGTTTCTACTTTCAGATGCAATAGGAATTTTTGGGTTAGGTCAATCCGTTCGCGAGATATGGGAGTTTGAAGCCAACAAATGGTTGAGAAGAGAACAAATTTTTCGCAATTCTGCTGCTCCAAATGCTTAACCAGAATGGCCTAGGGAAAAATTGCACATACCGTTGTAATCTGGCGAGTTTGTACTTTCAGATGCAATAGGAATTTTTGGGTTAGGTCAATCCGTTCGCGAGATATGGGAGTTTGAAGCCAAGAAATGGTTGAGAAGGCACAAAATTTTTCGCACTTCTGCTGCTCCAAACGCTTAACCAGAATGGCCTAGGGAAAAAATACACATACCGTTGTAATCGGTCGAGTTTCTACTTTCAGACGCAACAGGAATTTTTGGGTTGGGTCAATCCGTTCGCGAGATATGGGAGTTTGAAGCTAAGAAATGGTTGAGAAGACAACAAATTTTTCGCAATTCTGCTGCTCCAAACGCATAACCAGAATGGCGTAGGGAAAAAATACACATTCCGTTGTAATCGTGCGAGTTTCTACTTTCAGATGCAATAGGAATTTTCGGGTTAGGTCAATCCGTTCGCGAGATATGGGAGTTTGAAACCAACAAATGGTTGAGAAGACAACAAATTTTTCGCAATTCTGCTGCTCCAAACGCTTAACCAGAATGGCCTAGGGAAAAAATACACATTCCGTTGTAATCGTGCGAGTTTCTACTTTCAGACGCAACAGGAATTTTTGGGTTATGTCAATCCGTTCGCGAGATATGGGAGTTTGAAGCCAAGAAATGGTTGAGAAGGCACAAAATTTTTCGCAATTCTGCTGCTCCAAACGCTTCACCAGAATAGCCTAGGGAAAAAGTACACATACCGTTGTAATCGGGCGAGTTTCTACTTTCAGACGCAACAGGAATTTTTGGGTTGGGTCAATCCGTTCGCGAGATATGGGAGTTTGAAGCCAACAAATGGTTGAGAAGAGAACAAATTTTTCGCAATTCTGCTGCTCCAAACGCTTAACCAGAATGGCCTAGGGAAAAAATGCACATTCCGTTGTAATCGTGCGAGTTCCTACTTTCAGATGCAATAGGAATTTTCGGGTTAGGTCAATCCGTTCGCGAGATATGGGAGTTTGAAGCCAACAAATGGTTGAGAAGAGAACAAATTTTTCGCAATTCTGCTGCTCCAAACGCTTAACCAGAATGGCCTAGGGAAAAAATGCACATACCGTTGTAATCTGGCGAGTTTCTACTTTCAGATGCAATAGGAATTTTTGGGTTAGGTCAATCCGTTCGCGAGATATGGGAGTTTGAAGCCAACAAATGGTTGAGAAGAGAACAAATTTTTCGCAATTCTGCTGCTCCAAACGCTTAACCAGAATGGCCTAGGGAAAAAATGCACATACCGTTGTAATCTGGCGAGTTTCTACTTTCAGATGCAATAGGAATTTTTGGGTTAGGACAATCAGTTCGCGAGATATGGGAGTTTGAAGCCAAGAAATGTTTGACAAGGCAAAAAATTTTTCGCAATTCTGCTGCTCCAAACGCTTAACCAGAATGGCCTAGGGAAAAAATACACATTCCGTTGTAATCGTGCGAGTTTCTACTTTCAGATGCAATAGGAATTTTTGGGTTAGGTCAATCCGTTCGCGAGATATGGGAGTTTGAAGCCAACAAATGGTTGAGAAGAGAACAAATTTTTCGCAATTCTGCTGCTCCAAATGCTTAACCAGAATGGCCTAGGGAAAAATTGCACATACCGTTGTAATCTGGCGAGTTTGTACTTTCAGATGCAATAGGAATTTTTGGGTTAGGTCAATCCGTTCGCGAGATATGGGAGTTTGAAGCCAAGAAATGGTTGAGAAGGCACAAAATTTTTCGCACTTCTGCTGCTCCAAACGCTTAACCAGAATGGCCTAGGGAAAAAATACACATACCGTTGTAATCGGGCGAGTTTCTACTTTCAGACGCAACAGGAATTTTTGGGTTGGGTCAATCCGTTCGCGAGATATGGGAGTTTGAAGCTAAGAAATGGTTGAGAAGACAACAAATTTTTCGCAATTCTGCTGCTCCAAACGCATAACCAGAATGGCGTAGGGAAAAAATACACATTCCGTTGTAATCGTGCGAGTTTCTACTTTCAGATGCAATAGGAATTTTCGGGTTAGGTCAATCCGTTCGCGAGATATGGGAGTTTGAAACCAACAAATGGTTGAGAAGACAAATTTTTCGCAATTCTGCTGCTCCAAACGCTTAACCAGAATGGCCTAGGGAAAAAATACACATTCCGTTGTAATCGTGCGAGTTTCTACTTTCAGACGCAATAGGAATTTTTGGGTTAGGTCAATCCGTTCGCGAGATATGGGAGTTTGAAGCCAACAAATGGTTGAGAAGAGAACAAATTTTTCGCAATTCTGCTGCTCCAAATGCTTAACCAGAATGGCCTAGGGAAAAATTGCACATACCGTTGTAATCTGGCGAGTTTGTACTGTCAGATGCAATAGGAATTTTTGGGTTAGGTCAATCCGTTCGCGAGATATGGGAGTTTGAAGCCAAGAAATGGTTGAGAAGGCACAAAATTTTTCGCACTTCTGCTGCTCCAAACGCTTAACCAGAATGGCCTAGGGAAAAAATAAACATTCCGTTGAAATCGTGCGAGTTTCTACTTTCAGACGCAACAGGAATTTTTGGGTTATGTCAATCCGTTCGCGAGATATGGGAGTTTGAAGCCAAGAAATGTTTGACAAGGCAAACAATTTTTCGCAATTCTGCTGCTCCAAACGCGAAACCAGCATAGCCTAGGGAAAAAGTACACATACCGTTGTAATCGGGCGAGTTTCTACTTTCAGACGCAACAGGAATTTTTGGGTTGGGTCAATCCGTTCGCGAGATATGGGAGTTTGAAGCTAAGAAATGTTTGAGAAGACAACAAATTTTTCGCAATTCTGCTGCTCCAAACGCATAACCAGAATGGCGTAGGGAAAAAATACACATACCGTTGTAATCGGGCGAGCTTCTACTTTCAGATGCAATAGGAATTTTTGGGTTAGGTCAATCCGTTCGCGAGATATGGGAGTTTGAAGCCAACAAATGGTTGAGAAGAGAACAAATTTTTCGCAATTCTGCTGCTCCAATCGCTTAACCAGAATGGCCTAGGGAAAAAATACGCATACCGCTGTAATCGGGCGAGTATCTACTTTCAGATGCAATAGGAATTTTTGGGTTAGGTCAATCCGTTCGCGAGATATGGTAGTTTGAAGCCAAGAAATGGTTGAGAAGGCACAAAATTTTTCGCACTTCTGCTGCTCCAAACGCTTAACCAGAATGGCCTAGGGAAAAAATACACATTCCGTTGTAATCGTGCGAGTTTCTACTTTCAGACGCAACAGGAATTCTTGGGTTTTGTCAATCCGTTCGCGAGATATGGGAGACTGAAGCCAAGAAATGTTTGACAAGGCAAACAATTTTTCGCAATTCTGCTGCTCGAAACGCGAAACCAGAATAGCCTAGGGAAAAAGTACACATACCGTTGTAATCGGGCGAGTTTCTACTTTCAGACGCAACAGGAATTTTTGGGTTGGGTCAATCCGTTTGCGAGATATGGGAGTTTGAAGCTAAGAAATGGTTGAGAAGACAACAAATTTTTCGCAATTCTGCTGCTCCAATCGCTTAACCAGAATGGCCTAGGGAAAAAATACGCATACCGTTGTAATCGGGCGAGTATCTACTTTCAGATGGAAGAGGAATTTTCGGGTTAGGTCAATCCGTTCGCGAGATATGGGAGTTTGAAGCCAACAAATGGTTGAGAAGAGAACAAATTTTTCGCAATTCTGCTGCTCCAAACGCTTAACCAGAATGGCCTAGGGAAAAAATGCACATACCGTTGTAATCTGGCGAGTTTCTACTTTCAGATGCAATAGGAATTTTTGGGTTAGGTCAATCCGTTCGCGAGATATGGGAGTTTGAAGCCAACAAATGGTTGAGAAGGCACAAAATTTTTCGCACTTCTGCTGCTCCAAACGCTTAACCAGAATGGCCTAGGGAAAAAATAAACATTCCGTTGAAATCGTGCGAGTTTCTACTTTCAGACGCAACAGGAATTTTTGGGTTATGTCAATCCGTTCGCGAGATATGGGAGTTTGAAGCCAAGAAATGTTTGACAAGGCAAACAATTTTTCGCAATTCTGCTGCTCCAAACGCGAAACCAGCATAGCCTAGGGAAAAAGTACACATACCGTTGTAATCGGGCGAGTTTCTACTTTCAGACGCAACAGGAATTTTTGGGTTGGGTCAATCCGTTCGCGAGATATGGGAGTTTGAAGCTAAGAAATGTTTGAGAAGACAACAAATTTTTCGCAATTCTGCTGCTCCAAACGCATAACCAGAATGGCGTAGGGAAAAAATACACATACCGTTGTAATCGGGCGAGCTTCTACTTTCAGATGCAATAGGAATTTTTGGGTTAGGTCAATCCGTTCGCGAGATATGGGAGTTTGAAGCCAACAAATGGTTGAGAAGAGAACAAATTTTTCGCAATTCTGCTGCTCCAATCGCTTAACCAGAATGGCCTAGGGAAAAAATACGCATACCGCTGTAATCGGGCGAGTATCTACTTTCAGATGCAATAGGAATTTTTGGGTTAGGTCAATCCGTTCGCGAGATATGGTAGTTTGAAGCCAAGAAATGGTTGAGAAGGCACAAAATTTTTCGCACTTCTGCTGCTCCAAACGCTTAACCAGAATGGCCTAGGGAAAAAATACACATTCCGTTGTAATCGTGCGAGTTTCTACTTTCAGACGCAACAGGAATTCTTGGGTTTTGTCAATCCGTTCGCGAGATATGGGAGACTGAAGCCAAGAAATGTTTGACAAGGCAAACAATTTTTCGCAATTCTGCTGCTCGAAACGCGAAACCAGAATAGCCTAGGGAAAAAGTACACATACCGTTGTAATCGTGCGAGTTTCTACTTTCAGACGCAACAGGAATTCTTGGGTTTTGTCAATCCGTTCGCGAGATATGGGAGACTGAAGCCAAGAAATGTTTGACAAGGCAAACAATTTTTCGCAATTCTGCTGCTCGAAACGCGAAACCAGAATAGCCTAGGGAAAAAGTACACATACCGTTGTAATCGGGCGAGTTTCTACTTTCAGACGCAACAGGAATTTTTGGGTTGGGTCAATCCGTTTGCGAGATATGGGAGTTTGAAGCTAAGAAATGGTTGAGAAGACAACAAATTTTTCGCAATTCTGCTGCTCCAATCGCTTAACCAGAATGGCCTAGGGAAAAAATACGCATACCGTTGTAATCGGGCGAGTATCTACTTTCAGATGGAAGAGGAATTTTCGGGTTAGGTCAATCCGTTCGCGAGATATGGGAGTTTGAAGCCAACAAATGGTTGAGAAGAGAACAAATTTTTCGCAATTCTGCTGCTCCAAACGCTTAACCAGAATGGCCTAGGGAAAAAATGCACATACCGTTGTAATCTGGCGAGTTTCTACTTTCAGATGCAATAGGAATTTTTGGGTTAGGTCAATCCGTTCGCGAGATATGGGAGTTTGAAGCCAACAAATGGTTGAGAAGGCACAAAATTTTTCGCACTTCTGCTGCTCCAAACGCTTAACCAGAATGGCCTAGGGAAAAAATAAACATTCCGTTGAAATCGTGCGAGTTTCTACTTTCAGACGCAACAGGAATTTTTGGGTTATGTCAATCCGTTCGCGAGATATGGGAGTTTGAAGCCAAGAAATGTTTGACAAGGCAAACAATTTTTCGCAATTCTGCTGCTCCAAACGCGAAACCAGCATAGCCTAGGGAAAAAGTACACATACCGTTGTAATCGGGCGAGTTTCTACTTTCAGACGCAACAGGAATTTTTGGGTTGGGTCAATCCGTTCGCGAGATATGGGAGTTTGAAGCTAAGAAATGTTTGAGAAGACAACAAATTTTTCGCAATTCTGCTGCTCCAAACGCATAACCAGAATGGCGTAGGGAAAAAATACACATACCGTTGTAATCGGGCGAGCTTCTACTTTCAGATGCAATAGGAATTTTTGGGTTAGGTCAATCCGTTCGCGAGATATGGGAGTTTGAAGCCAACAAATGGTTGAGAAGAGAACAAATTTTTCGCAATTCTGCTGCTCCAATCGCTTAACCAGAATGGCCTAGGGAAAAAATACGCATACCGCTGTAATCGGGCGAGTATCTACTTTCAGATGCAATAGGAATTTTTGGGTTAGGTCAATCCGTTCGCGAGATATGGTAGTTTGAAGCCAAGAAATGGTTGAGAAGGCACAAAATTTTTCGCACTTCTGCTGCTCCAAACGCTTAACCAGAATGGCCTAGGGAAAAAATACACATTCCGTTGTAATCGTGCGAGTTTCTACTTTCAGACGCAACAGGAATTCTTGGGTTTTGTCAATCCGTTCGCGAGATATGGGAGACTGAAGCCAAGAAATGTTTGACAAGGCAAACAATTTTTCGCAATTCTGCTGCTCGAAACGCGAAACCAGAATAGCCTAGGGAAAAAGTACACATACCGTTGTAATCGGGCGAGTTTCTACTTTCAGACGCAACAGGAATTTTTGGGTTGGGTCAATCCGTTTGCGAGATATGGGAGTTTGAAGCTAAGAAATGGTTGAGAAGACAACAAATTTTTCGCAATTCTGCTGCTCCAATCGCTTAACCAGAATGGCCTAGGGAAAAAATACGCATACCGTTGTAATCGGGCGAGTATCTACTTTCAGATGGAAGAGGAATTTTCGGGTTAGGTCAATCCGTTCGCGAGATATGGGAGTTTGAAGCCAACAAATGGTTGAGAAGAGAACAAATTT
Organism: Ptiloglossa arizonensis; assembly: GCF_051014685.1. Classification (NCBI taxonomy): domain Eukaryota; kingdom Metazoa; phylum Arthropoda; class Insecta; order Hymenoptera; family Colletidae; genus Ptiloglossa; species Ptiloglossa arizonensis. The sequence continues at coordinate 1,060,460 of NW_027478506.1, forward strand.
TTCGCAATTCTGCTGCTCCAAACGCTTAACCAGAATGGCCTAGGGAAAAAATGCACATACCGTTGTAATCTGGCGAGTTTCTACTTTCAGATGCAATAGGAATTTTTGGGTTAGGTCAATCCGTTCGCGAGATATGGGAGTTTGAAGCCAACAAATGGTTGAGAAGAGTACAAATTTTTCGCAATTCTGCTGCTCCAAACGCTTAACCAGAATGGCCTAGGGAAAAAATACACATTCCGTTGAAATCGTGCGAGTTTCTACTTTCAGACGCAACAGAAATTTTTGGGTTATGTCAATCCGTTCGCGAGATATGGGCGATTGAAGCCAAGAAATGTTTGACAAGGCAAACAATTTTTCGCAATTCTGCTGCTCCAAACGCGAAACCAGAATAGCCTAGGAAAAAAGTACACATACCGTTGTAATCGGGCGAGTTTCGACTTTCAGATGCAATAGGAATTTTTGGGTTAGGTCAATCCGTTCGCGAGATATGGGAGTTTGAAGCCAAGAAATGGTTGAGAAGGCACAAAATTTTTCGCACTTCTGCTGCTCCAAACGCTTAACCAGAATAGCCTAGGGAAAAAGTACACATACCGTTGTAATCGGGCGAGTTTCTACTTTCAGACGCAACAGGAATTTTTGGGTTATGTCAATCCGTTCGCGAGATATGGGAGTTTGAAGCCAAGAAATGTTTGACAAGGCAAACAATTTTTCGCAATTCTGCTGCTCCAAACGCGAAACCAGAATAGCCTAGGGAAAAAGTACACATACCGTTGTAATCGGGCGAGTTTCTACTTTCAGACGCAACAGGAATTTTTGGGTTGGGTCAATCCGTTCGCGAGATATGGGAGTTTGAAGCTAAGAAATGGTTGAGAAGACAACAAATTTTTCGCAATTCTGCTGCTCCAAACGCATAACCAGAATGGCGTAGGGAAAAAATACACATTCCGTTGTAATCGTGCGAGTTTCTACTTTCAGATGCAATAGGAATTTTCGGGTTAGGTCAATCCGTTCGCGAGATATGGGAGTTTGAAACCAACAAATGGTTGAGAAGAGAACAAATTTTTCGCAATTCTGCTGCTCCAAACGCTTAACCAGAATGGCCTAGGGAAAAAACACACATTCCGTTGAAATCGTGCGAGTTTCTACTTTCAGACGCAACAGGAATTTTTGGGTTATGTCAATCCGTTCGCGAGATATGGGAGTTTGAAGCCAAGAAATGTTTGACAAGGCAAACAATTTTTCGCAATTCTGCTGCTCCAAACGCGAAACCAGAATAGCCTAGGGAAAAAGTACACATACCGTTGTAATCGGGCGAGTTTCGACTTTCAGATGCAATAGGAATTTTTGGGTTAGGTCAATCCGTTCGCGAGATATGGGAGTTTGAAGCCAAGAAATGGTTGAGAAGGCACAAAATTTTTCGCACTTCTGCTGCTCCAAACGCTTAACCAGAATAGCCTAGGGAAAAAGTACACATACCGTTGTAATCGGGCGAGTTTCTACTTTCAGACGCAACAGGAATTTTTGGGTTATGTCATTCCGTTCGCGAGATATGGGAGTTTGAAGCCAAGAAATGTTTGACAAGGCAAACAATTTTTCGCAATTCTGCTGCTCCAAACGCGAAACCAGAATAGCCTAGGGAAAAAGTACACATACCGTTGTAATCGGGCGAGTTTCTACTTTCAGATGCAATTGGAATTTTCGGGTTAGGTCAATCCGTTCGCGAGATATGGGAGTTTGAAGCCAACAAATGGTTGAGAAGAGAACAAATTTTTCGCAATTCTGCTGCTCCAATCGCTTAACCAGAATGGCCTAGGGAAAAAATATGCATACCGTTGTAATCGGGCGAGTATCTACTTTCAGATGCAATAGGAATTTTTGGGTTAGGTCAATCCGTTCGCTAGATATGGGAGTTTGAAGCCAAGAAATGGTTGAGAAGGCACAAAATTTTTCGCACTTCTGCTGCTCCAAACGCTTAACCAGAATGGCCTAGGGAAAAAATACACATTCCGTTGTAATCGTGCGAGTTTCTACTTTCAGACGCAATAGGAGTTCTTGGGTTATGTCAATCCGTTCGCGAGATATGGGAGTTTGAAGCCAAGAAATGTTTGACAAGGCAAACAATTTTTCGCAATTCTGCTGCTCCAAACGCGAAACCAGAATAGCCTAGGGAAAAAGTACACATACCGTTGTAATCGGGCGAGTTTCTACTTTCAGACGCAACAGGAATTTTTGGGTTGGGTCAAGCCGTTCGCGAGATATGGAAGTTTGAAGCTAAGAAATGGTTGAGAAGACAACAAATTTTTCGCAATTCTGCTGCTCCAAACGCATCACCAGAATGGCGTAGGGAAAAAATACACCTACCGTTGTAATCGGGCGAGTTTCTACTTTCAGATGCAATAGGAATTTTTGGGTTAGGTCAATCTGTTCGCGAGATATGGGAGTTTGAAGCCAAGAAAGGTTTGACAAGGCAAAAAATTTTTCGCAATTCTGCTGCTCCAAACGCGAAACTAGAATGGCCTAGGGAAAAAATACACATTCCGTTGTAATCGTGCGAGTTTCTACTTTCAGATGCAATAGGAATTTTCAGGTTAGGTCAATCCGTTCGCGAGATATGGGAGTTTGAAGCCAACAAATGGTTGAGAAGAGAACAAATTTTTCGCAATTCTGCTGCTCCAAACGCTTAACCAGAATGGCCTAGGGAAAAAATGCACATACCGTTGTAATCTGGCGAGTTTCTACGTTCAGATGCAATAGGAATTTTTGGGTTAGGTCAATCAGTTCGCGAGATATGGGAGTTTGAAGCCAAGAAATGTTTGACAAGGCAAAAAATTTTTCGCAATTCTGCTGCTCCAAACGCTTAACCAGAATGGCCTAGGGAAAAAATACACATTCCGTTGTAATCGTGCGAGTTTCTACTTTCAGATGCAATAGGAATTTTTGTGTTAGGTCAATCCGTTCGCGAGATATGGGAGTTTGAAGCCAAGAAATGGTTGACGAGGCAAAAAATTTTTCGCAATTCTGCTGCTCCAAACGCTTAACCAGAATGGCCTAGGGAAAAAATACACATACCGTTGTAATCGGGCGAGTTTCTACTTTCAGATGCAATAGGAATTTTTGGGTTAGGTCAATCCGTTCGCCAGATATGGGAGTTTGAAGCTAAGAAATGGTTGAGAAGAGAATAAATTTTTCGCAATTCTGCTGCTCCAAACGCTTAACAAGAATGGCCTAGGGAAAAAATGCACATACCGTTGTAATCGGGCGAGTTTCAACTTTCAGATGCAATAGGAATTCTTGGGTTAGGTCAATCCGTTCGCGAGATATGGGAGTTTGAATCCAAGAAATGGTTGACAAGACAACAAATTTTTCGCACTTCTGCTGCTCCAATCGCTTAACCAGAATGGCCTAGGGAAAAAATACACCTACCGTTGTTATCGGGCGAGTTTCTACTTTCAGACGCAGCAGGAATTTTTGGGATTGGTCAAACCGTTCGCGAGATATGGGTCTTTGAAGCTAAGAAATGGTTGAGAAGACAACAAATTTTTCGCAATTCTGCTGCTCCAAACGCTTAACCAGAATGGCCTAGGGAAAAAATACACATTCCGTTGTAATCGTGCGAGTTTCTACTTTCAGACGCAATAGGAATTCTTGGGTTATGTCAATCCGTTCGCAAGATATGGGAGTTTGAAGCCAAGAAATGTTTGACAAGGCAAACAATTTTTCGCAATTCTGCTGCTCCAAACGCGAAACCAGAATAGCCTAGGGAAAAAGTACACATACCGTTGTAATCGGGCGAGTTTCTACTTTCAGACGCAACAGGAATTTTTGGGTTGGGTCAATCCGTTCGCGAGATATGGAAGTTTGAAGCTAAGAAATGGTTGAGAAGACAACAAATTCTTCGCAATTCTGCTGCTCCAATCGCTTAACCAGAATGGCCTAGGGAAAAAATACGCATACCGTTGTAATCGGGCAAGTATCTACTTTCAGACGCAACAGGAATTCTTGGGTTATGTCAATCCGTTCGCGAGATATGGGAGTTTGAAGCCAAGAAAGGTTTGACAAGGCAAAAAATTTTTCGCAATTCTGCTGCTCCAAACGCGAAACCAGAATGGCCTAGGGAAAAAATACGAATTTCGTTGTAATCGTGCGAGTTTCTACTTTCAGATGCAATAGGAATTTTCAGGTTAGGTCAATCCGTTCGCGAGATATGGGAGTTTGAAGCCAACAAATGGTTGAGAAGAGAACAAATTTTTCGCAATTCTGCTGCTCCAAACGCTTAACCAGAATGGCCTAGGGAAAAAATGCACATACCGTTGTAATCTGGCGAGTTTCTACGTTCAGATGCAATAGGAATTTTTGGGTTAGGTCAATCAGTTCGCGAGATATGGGAGTTTGAAGCCAAGGAATGTTTGACAAGGCAAAAAATTTTTCGCAATTCTGCTGCTCCAAACGCTTAACCAGAATGGCCTAGGGAAAAAATACACATTCCGTTGTAATCGTGCGAGTTTCTACTTTCAGATGCAATAGGAATTTTTGTGTTAGGTCAATCCGTTCGCGAGATATGGGAGTTTGAAGCCAAGAAATGGTTGACGAGGCAAAAAATTTTTCGCAATTCTGCTGCTCCAAACGCTTAACCAGAATGGCCTAGGGAAAAAATACACATACCGTTGTAATCGGGCGAGTTTCTACTTTCAGATGCAATAGGAATTTTTGGGTTAGGTCAATCCGTTCGCCAGATATGGGAGTTTGAAGCTAAGAAATGGTTGAGAAGAGAATAAATTTTTCGCAATTCTGCTGCTCCAAACGCTTAACAAGAATGGCCTAGGGAAAAAATGCACATACCGTTGTAATCGGGCGAGTTTCAACTTTCAGATGCAATAGGAATTCTTGGGTTAGGTCAATCCGTTCGCGAGATATGGGAGTTTGAATCTAAGAAATGGTTGACAAGACAACAAATTTTTCGCACTTCTGCTGCTCCAATCGCTTAACCAGAATGGCCTAGGGAAAAAATACACCTACCGTTGTTATCGGGCGAGTTTCTACTTTCAGACGCAGCAGGAATTTTTGGGATTGGTCAAACCGTTCGCGAGATATGGGTCTTTGAAGCTAAGAAATGGTTGAGAAGACAACAAATTTTTCGCAATTCTGCTGCTCCAAACGCTTAACCAGAATGGCCTAGGGAAAAAATACACATTCCGTTGTAATCGTGCGAGTTTCTACTTTCAGACGCAATAGGAATTCTTGGGTTATGTCAATCCGTTCGCAAGATATGGGAGTTTGAAGCCAAGAAATGTTTGACAAGGCAAACAATTTTTCGCAATTCTGCTGCTCCAAACGCGAAACCAGAATAGCCTAGGGAAAAAGTACACATACCGTTGTAATCGGGCGAGTTTCTACTTTCAGACGCAACAGGAATTTTTGGGTTGGGTCAATCCGTTCGCGAGATATGGAAGTTTGAAGCTAAGAAATGGTTGAGAAGACAACAAATTCTTCGCAATTCTGCTGCTCCAATCGCTTAACCAGAATGGCCTAGGGAAAAAATACGCATACCGTTGTAATCGGGCAAGTATCTACTTTCAGACGCAACAGGAATTCTTGGGTTATGTCAATCCGTTCGCGAGATATGGGAGTTTGAAGCCAAGAAAGGTTTGACAAGGCAAAAAATTTTTCGCAATTCTGCTGCTCCAAACGCGAAACCAGAATGGCCTAGGGAAAAAATACGAATTTCGTTGTAATCGTGCGAGTTTCTACTTTCAGATGCAATAGGAATTTTCAGGTTAGGTCAATCCGTTCGCGAGATATGGGAGTTTGAAGCCAACAAATGGTTGAGAAGAGAACAAATTTTTCGCAATTCTGCTGCTCCAAACGCTTAACCAGAATGGCCTAGGGAAAAAATGCACATACCGTTGTAATCTGGCGAGTTTCTACGTTCAGATGCAATAGGAATTTTTGGGTTAGGTCAATCAGTTCGCGAGATATGGGAGTTTGAAGCCAAGAAATGTTTGACAAGGCAAAAAATTTTTCGCAATTCTGCTGCTCCAAACGCTTAACCAGAATGGCCTAGGGAAAAAATACACATTCCGTTGTAATCGTGCGAGTTTCTACTTTCAGATGCAATAGGAATTTTTGTGTTAGGTCAATCCGTTCGCGAGATATGGGAGTTTGAAGCCAAGAAATGGTTGACGAGGCAAAAAATTTTTCGCAATTCTGCTGCTCCAAACGCTTAACCAGAATGGCCTAGGGAAAAAATACACATACCGTTGTAATCGGGCGAGTTTCTACTTTCAGATGCAATAGGAATTTTTGGGTTAGGTCAATCCGTTCGCCAGATATGGGAGTTTGAAGCTAAGAAATGGTTGAGAAGACAACAAATTTTTCGCAATTCTGCTGCTCCAAACGCTTAACCAGAATGGCATAGGGAAAAAATACACATACCATTGTAATCGGGCGAGTTTCTACTTTCAGACGCAACAGGAATTTTTGGATTGGGTCAATCCGTTCGCGAGATATGGGAGTTTGAAGCTAAGAAATGGTTGAGAAGAGAACAAATTTTTCGCACTTCTGCTGCTCCAATCGCTTAACCAGAATGGCCTAGGGAAAAAAAGCACATACCGTTGTAATCTGGCGAGTTTCTACTTTCAGATGCAATAGGAATTTTTGGGATAGGTCAATCCGTTCGCGAGATATGGGAGTTTGAAGCTAAGAAATGGTTGACAAGACATCAAATTTTTCGCAATTCTGCTGCTCCAATCGCTTAACCAGAATGGCCTAGGGAAAAAACACACATACCATTGTAATCGGGCGAGTTTCTACTTTCAGATGCAATAGGAATTTTTGGGTTAGGTCAATCCGTTCGCGAGATATGGGAGTTTGAAGCTAAGAAATGGTTGAGAAGAGAACAAATTTTTCGCAATTCTGCTGCTCCAAACGTTTAACCAGAATGGCCTATGGAAAAAAAGCACATACCGTTGTAATCTGGCGAGTTTCTACTTTCAGATGCAATAGGAATTTTTGGGATAGGTCAATCCGTTCGCGAGATATGGGAGTTTGAAGCTAAGAAATGGTTGACAAGACATCAAATTTTTCGCAATTCTGCTGCTCCAATCGCTTAACCAGAATGGCCTAGGGAAAAAACACACATACCATTGTAATCGGGCGAGTTTCTACTTTCAGATGCAATAGGAATTTTTGGGTTAGGTCAATCCGTTCGCGAGATATGGGAGTTTGAAGCCAAGAAATGGTTGAGAAGAGAATAAATTTTTCGCAATTCTGCTGCTCCAATCGCTTAACCAGAATGGCCTAGGGAAAAAATGAACATACCGTTGTAATCGGGCGAGTTTCAACTATCAGATGCAATAGGAATTTTTGGGTTAGGTCAATCCGTTCGCGAGATATGGGAGTTTGAAGCTAAGAAATGGTTGAGAAGAGAACAAATTTTTCGCAATTCTGCTGCTCCAAACGCTTAACCAGAATGGCCTAGGGAAAAAATGCACATACCGTTGTAATCGGGCGAGTTTCTACTTTCAGATGCAATAGGAATTTTTGGGTTAGGTCAATCCGTTCGCGAGATATGGGAGTTTGAAGCCAAGAAATGGTTGAGAAGAGAATAAATTTTTCGCAATTCTGCTGCTCCAATCGCTTAACCAGAATGGCCTAGGGAAAAAATGAACATACCGTTGTAATCGGGCGAGTTTCAACTATCAGATGCAATAGGAATTTTTGGGTTAGGACAATCCGTTCGCGAGATATGGGAGTTTGAAGCCAAGAAATGGTTGAGAAAGCAAAAAATTTTTCGCAATTCTGCTGCTCCAAACGCTTAACCAGAATGGCCTAGGGAAAAAATGCACATACCGTTGTAATCGGGCGAGTTTCTACTTTCAGATGCAATAGGAATTTTTGGGTTAGGTCAATCCGTTCGCGAGATATGGGAGTTTGAAGCTAAGAAATGGTTGACAAGACAACAAATTTTTCGCAATTCTGCTGCTCCAATCGCTTAACCAGAATGGCCTATGGAAAAAATGCACATACCGTTGTAATCTGGCGAGTTTCTACTTTCAGATGCAATAGGAATTTTTGGGATAGGTCAATCCGTTCGCGAGATATGGGAGTTTGAAGCTAAGAAATGGTTGACAAGACATCAAATTTTTCGCAATTCTGCTGCTCCAATCGCTTAACCAGAATGGCCTAGGGAAAAAATGAACATACCGTTGTAATCGGGCGAGTTTCAACTATCAGATGCAATAGGAATTTTTGGGTTAGGTCAATCCGTTCGCGAGATATGGGAGTTTGAAGCTAAGAAATGGTTGAGAAGAGAACAAATTTTTCGCAATTCTGCTGCTCCAAACGCTTAACCAGAATGGCCTAGGGAAAAAACACACATACCTTTGTAATCGGGCGAGTTTCTACTTTCAGATGCAATAGGAATTTTTGGGTTAGGTCAATCCGTTCGCGAGATATGGGAGTTTGAAGCCAAGAAATGGTTGAGAAAGCAAAAAATTTTTCGCAATTCTGCTGCTCCAAACGCTTAACCAGAATGGCCTACGGAAAAAATGCACATACCGTTGTAATCGGGCGAGTTTCTACTTTCAGATGCAATAGGAATTTTTGGGTTAGGTCAATCCGTTCGCGAGATATGGGAGTTTGAAGCTAAAAAATGGTTGAGAAGAGAATAAATTTTTCGCAATTCTGCTGCTCCAAACGCTTAACCAGAATGGCCTAGGGAAAAAATGCACATACCGTTGTAATCTGGCGAGTTTCTACTTTCAGATGCAATAGGAATTTTTGGGATAGGTCAATCCGTTCGCGAGATATGGGAGTTTGAAGCTAAGAAATGGTTGACAAGAGAACAAATTTTTCGCAATTCTGCTGCTCCAAACGCTTAACCAGAATGGCCTAGGGAAAAAACACACATACCTTTGTAATCGGGCGAGTTTCTACTTTCAGATGCAATAGGAATTTTTGGGTTAGGTCAATCCGTTCGCGAGATATGGGAGTTTGAAGCCAAGAAATGGTTGAGAAAGCAAAAAATTTTTCGCAATTCTGCTGCTCCAAACGCTTAACCAGAATGGCCTAGGGAAAAAATGCACATACCGTTGTAATCGGGCGAGTTTCTACTTTCAGATGCAATAGGAATTTTTGGGTTAGGTCAATCCGTTCGCGAGATATGGGAGTTTGAAGCTAAGAAATGGTTGACAAGACAACAAATTTTTCGCAATTCTGCTGCTCCAATCGCTTAACCAGAATGGCCTATGGAAAAAATGCACATACCGTTGTAATCTGGCGAGTTTCTACTTTCAGATGCAATAGGAATTTTTGGGATAGGTCAATCCGTTCGCGAGATATGGGAGTTTGAAGCTAAGAAATGGTTGAGAAGAGAACAAATTTTTCGCAATTCTGCTGCTTCAAACGCTTAACCAGAATGGCCTAGGGAAAAAACACACATACCTTTGTAATCGGGCGAGTTTCTACTTTCAGATGCAATAGGAATTTTTGGGTTAGGTCAATCCGTTCGCGAGATATGGGAGTTTGAAGCCAAGAAATGGTTGAGAAAGCAAAAAATTTTTCGCAATTCTGCTGCTCCAAACGCTTAACCAGAATGGCCTAGGGAAAAAATGCACATACCGTTGTAATCGGGCGAGTTTCTACTTTCAGATGCAATAGGAATTTTTGGGTTAGGTCAATCCGTTCGCGAGATATGGGAGTTTGAAGCTAAGAAATGGTTGACAAGACAACAAATTTTTCGCAATTCTGCTGCTCCAATCGCTTAACCAGAATGGCCTATGGAAAAAATGCACATACCGTTGTAATCTGGCGAGTTTCTACTTTCAGATGCAATAGGAATTTTTGGGATAGGTCAATCCGTTCGCGAGATATGGGAGTTTGAAGCTAAGAAATGGTTGACAAGACATCAAATTTTTCGCAATTCTGCTGCTCCAATCGCTTAACCAGAATGGCCTAGGGAAAAAACACACATACCATTGTAATCGGGCGAGTTTCTACTTTCAGATGCAATAGGAATTTTTGGGTTAGGTCAATCCGTTCGCGAGATATGGGAGTTTGAAGCCAAGAAATGGTTGAGAAGAGAATAAATTTTTCGCAATTCTGCTGCTCCAAACGCTTAACCAGAATGGCCTAGGGAAAAAATACACATACCGTTGTAATCGGGCGAGTTTCTACTTTCAGATGCAATAGGAATTTTTGGGTTAGGTCAATCCGTTCGCGAGATATGGGAGTTTGAAGCTAAGAAATGGTTGAGAAGACTATAAATTTTTCGCAATTCTGCTGCTCCAAACGCTTAACCAGAATGGCCTAGGGAAAAAATGCACATACCGTTGTAATCGGGCGAGTTTCTACTTTCAGATGCAATAGGAATTTTTGGGTTAGGTCAATCCGTTCGCGAGATATGGTAGTTTGAAGCTAAAAAATGGTTGAGAAGAGAATAAATTTTTCGCAATTCTGCTGCTCCAAACGCTTAACCAGAATGGCCTAGGGAAAAAATGCACATACCGTTGCAATCGGGCGAGTTTCAACTATCAGATGCAATAGGAATTTTTGGGTTAGGTCAATCCGTTCGCGAGATATGGGAGTTTGAAGCTAAGAAATGGTTGAGAAGAGAACAAATTTTTCGCAATTCTGCTGCTCCAAACGTTTAACCAGAATGGCCTATGGAAAAAATGCACATACCGTTGTAATCTGGCGAGTTTCTACTTTCAGATGCAATAGGAATTTTTGGGATAGGTCAATCCGTTCGCGAGATATGGGAGTTTGAAGCTAAGAAATGGTTGACAAGACATCAAATTTTTCGCAATTCTGCTGCTCCAATCGCTTAACCAGAATGGCCTAGGGAAAAAACACACATACCATTGTAATCGGGCGAGTTTCTACTTTCAGATGCAATAGGAATTTTTGGGTTAGGTCAATCCGTTCGCGAGATATGGGAGTTTGAAGCCAAGAAATGGTTGAGAAGAGAATAAATTTTTCGCAATTCTGCTGCTCCAAACGCTTAACCAGAATGGCCTAGGGAAAAAATACACATACCGTTGTAATCTGGCGAGTTTCTACTTTCAGATGCAATAGGAATTTTTGGGATAGGTCAATCCGTTCGCGAGATATGGGAGTTTGAAGCTAAGAAATGGTTGACAAGACATCAAATTTTTCGCAATTCTGCTGCTCCAATCGCTTAACCAGAATGGCCTAGGGAAAAAACACACATACCATTGTAATCGGGCGAGTTTCTACTTTCAGATGCAATAGGAATTTTTGGGTTAGGTCAATCCGTTCGCGAGATATGGGAGTTTGAAGCCAAGAAATGGTTGAGAAGAGAATAAATTTTTCGCAATTCTGCTGCTCCAAACGCTTAACCAGAATGGCCTAGGGAAAAAATACACATACCGTTGTAATCGGGCGAGTTTCTACTTTCAGATGCAATAGGAATTTTTGGGTTAGGTCAATCCGTTCGCGAGATATGGGAGTTTGAAGCTAAGAAATGGTTGAGAAGACTATAAATTTTTCGCAATTCTGCTGCTCCAAACGCTTAACCAGAATGGCCTAGGGAAAAAATGCACATACCGTTGTAATCGGGCGAGTTTCTACTTTCAGATGCAATAGGAATTTTTGGGTTAGGTCAATCCGTTCGCGAGATATGGGAGTTTGAAGCTAAAAAATGGTTGAGAAGAGAATAAATTTTTCGCAATTCTGCTGCTCCAAACGCTTAACCAGAATGGCCTAGGGAAAAAATGCACATACCGTTGCAATCGGGCGAGTTTCAACTATCAGATGCAATAGGAATTTTTGGGTTAGGTCAATCCGTTCGCGAGATATGGGAGTTTGAAGCTAAGAAATGGTTGAGAAGAGAACAAATTTTTCGCAATTCTGCTGCTCCAAACGTTTAACCAGAATGGCCTATGGAAAAAATGCACATACCGTTGTAATCTGGCGAGTTTCTACTTTCAGATGCAATAGGAATTTTTGGGATAGGTCAATCCGTTCGCGAGATATGGGAGTTTGAAGCTAAGAAATGGTTGAAAAGACATCAAATTTTTCGCAATTCTGCTGCTCCAATCGCTTAACCAGAATGGCCTAGGGAAAAAACACACATACCATTGTAATCGGGCGAGTTTCTACTTTCAGATGCAATAGGAATTTTTGGGTTAGGTCAATCCGTTCGCGAGATATGGGAGTTTGAAGCCAAGAAATGGTTGAGAAGAGAATAAATTTTTCGCAATTCTGCTGCTCCAAACGCTTAACCAGAATGGCCTAGGGAAAAAATACACATACCGTTGTAATCGGGCGAGTTTCAACTATCAGATGCAATAGGAATTTTTGGGTTAGGTCAATCCGTTCGCGAGATATGGGAGTTTGAAGCTAAGAAATGGTTGAGAAGAGAACAAATTTTTCGCAATTCTGCTGCTCCAAACGCTTAACCAGAATGGCCTAGGGAAAAAACACACATACCTTTGTAATCGGGCGAGTTTCTACTTTCAGATGCAATAGGAATTTTTGGGTTAGGTCAATCCGTTCGCGAGATATGGGAGTTTGAAGCCAAGAAATGGTTGAGAAAGCAAAAAATTTTTCGCAATTCTGCTGCTCCAAACGCTTAACCAGAATGGCCTAGGGAAAAAATGCACATACCGTTGTAATCGGGCGAGTTTCTACTTTCAGATGCAATAGGAATTTTTGGGTTAGGTCAATCCGTTCGCGAGATATGGGAGTTTGAAGCTAAGAAATGGTTGACAAGACAACAAATTTTTCGCAATTCTGCTGCTCCAATCGCTTAACCAGAATGGCCTATGGAAAAAATGCACATACCGTTGTAATCTGGCGAGTTTCTACTTTCAGATGCAATAGGAATTTTTGGGATAGGTCAATCCGTTGGCGAGATATGGGAGTTTGAAGCTAAGAAATGGTTGACAAGACATCAAATTTTTCGCAATTCTGCTGCTCCAATCGCTTAACCAGAATGGCCTAGGGAAAAAATGAACATACCGTTGTAATCGGGCGAGTTTCAACTATCAGATGCAATAGGAATTTTTGGGTTAGGTCAATCCGTTCGCGAGATATGGGAGTTTGAAGCTAAGAAATGGTTGAGAAGAGAACAAATTTTTCGCAATTCTGCTGCTCCAAACGCTTAACCAGAATGGCCTAGGGAAAAAACACACATACCTTTGTAATCGGGCGAGTTTCTACTTTCAGATGCAATAGGAATTTTTGGGTTAGGTCAATCCGTTCGCGAGATATGGGAGTTTGAAGCCAAGAAATGGTTGAGAAAGCAAAAAATTTTTCGCAATTCTGCTGCTCCAAACGCTTAACCAGAATGGCCTAGGGAAAAAATGCACATACCGTTGTAATCGGGCGAGTTTCTACTTTCAGATGCAATAGGAATTTTTGGGTTAGGTCAATCCGTTCGCGAGATATGGGAGTTTGAAGCTAAGAAATGGTTGACAAGACAACAAATTTTTCGCAATTCTGCTGCTCCAATCGCTTAACCAGAATGGCCTATGGAAAAAATGCACATACCGTTGTAATCTGGCGAGTTTCTACTTTCAGATGCAATAGGAATTTTTGGGATAGGTCAATCCGTTCGCGAGATATGGGAGTTTGAAGCTAAGAAATGGTTGACAAGACATCAAATTTTTCGCAATTCTGCTGCTCCAATCGCTTAACCAGAATGGCCTAGGGAAAAAATGAACATACCTTTGTAATCGGGCGAGTTTCTACTTTCAGATGCAATAGGAATTTTTGGGTTAGGTCAATCCGTTCGCGAGATATGGGAGTTTGAAGCCAAGAAATGGTTGAGAAAGCAAAAAATTTTTCGCAATTCTGCTGCTCCAAACGCTTAACCAGAATGGCCTAGGGAAAAAATGCACATACCGTTGTAATCGGGCGAGTTTCTACTTTCAGATGCAATAGGAATTTTTGGGTTAGGTCAATCCGTTCGCGAGATATGGGAGTTTGAAGCTAAGAAATGGTTGACAAGACAACAAATTTTTCGCAATTCTGCTGCTCCAATCGCTTAACCAGAATGGCCTATGGAAAAAATGCACATACCGTTGTAATCTGGCGAGTTTCTACTTTCAGATGCAATAGGAATTTTTGGGATAGGTCAATCCGTTCGCGAGATATGGGAGTTTGAAGCTAAGAAATGGTTGACAAGACATCAAATTTTTCGCAATTCTGCTGCTCCAATCGCTTAACCAGAATGGCCTAGGGAAAAAACACACATACCATTGTAATCGGGCGAGTTTCTACTTTCAGATGCAATAGGAATTTTTGGGTTAGGTCAATCCGTTCGCGAGATATGGGAGTTTGAAGCCAAGAAATGGTTGAGAAGAGAATAAATTTTTCGCAATTCTGCTGCTCCAAACGCTTAACCAGAATGGCCTAGGGAAAAAATGCACATACCGTTGTAATCTGGCGAGTTTCTACTTTCAGATGCAATAGGAATTTTTGGGATAGGTCAATCCGTTCGCGAGATATGGGAGTTTGAAGCTAAGAAATGGTTGACAAGAGAACAAATTTTTCGCAATTCTGCTGCTCCAAACGCTTAACCAGAATGGCCTATGGAAAAAATGCACATACCGTTGTAATCTGGCGAGTTTCTACTTTCAGATGCAATAGGAATTTTTGGGATAGGTCAATCCGTTCGCGAGATATGGGAGTTTGAAGCTAAGAAATGGTTGACAAGACATCAAATTTTTCGCAATTCTGCTGCTCCAATCGCTTAACCAGAATGGCCTAGGGAAAAAATGAACATACCGTTGTAATCGGGCGAGTTTCAACTATCAGATGCAATAGGAATTTTTGGGTTAGGTCAATCCGTTCGCGAGATATGGGAGTTTGAAGCTAAGAAATGGTTGAGAAGAGAACAAATTTTTCGCAATTCTGCTGCTCCAAACGCTTAACCAGAATGGCCTAGGGAAAAAACACACATACCTTTGTAATCGGGCGAGTTTCTACTTTCAGATGCAATAGGAATTTTTGGGTTAGGTCAATCCGTTCGCGAGATATGGGAGTTTGAAGCCAAGGAATGGTTGAGAAAGCAAAAAATTTTTCGCAATTCTGCTGCTCCAAACGCTTAACCAGAATGGCCTAGGGAAAAAATGCACATACCGTTGTAATCGGGCGAGTTTCTACTTTCAGATGCAATAGGAATTTTTGGGTTAGGTCAATCGGTTCGCGAGATATGGGAGTTTGAAGCTAAGAAATGGTTGACAAGACAACAAATTTTTCGCAATTCTGCTGCTCCAATCGCTTAACCAGAATGGCCTATGGAAAAAATGCACATACCGTTGTAATCTGGCGAGTTTCTACTTTCAGATGCAATAGGAATTTTTGGGATAGGTCAATCCGTTCGCGAGATATGGGAGTTTGAAGCTAAGAAATGGTTGACAAGACATCAAATTTTTCGCAATTCTGCTGCTCCAATCGCTTAACCAGAATGGCCTAGGGAAAAAACACACATACCATTGTAATCGGGCGAGTTTCTACTTTCAGATGCAATAGGAATTTTTGGGTTAGGTCAATCCGTTCGCGAGATATGGGAGTTTGAAGCCAAGAAATGGTTGAGAAGAGAATAAATTTTTCGCAATTCTGCTGCTCCAAACGCTTAACCAGAATGGCCTAGGGAAAAAATACACATACCGTTGTAATCGGGCGAGTTTCTACTTTCAGATGCAATAGGAATTTTTGGGTTAGGTCAATCCGTTCGCGAGATATGGGAGTTTGAAGCTAAGAAATGGTTGAGAAGAGAACAAATTTTTCGCAATTCTGCTGCTCCAAACGCTTAACCAGAATGGCCTAGGGAAAAAACACACATACCTTTGTAATCGGGCGAGTTTCTACTTTCAGATGCAATAGGAATTTTTGGGTTAGGTCAATCCGTTCGCGAGATATGGGAGTTTGAAGCTAAAAAATGGTTGAGAAGAGAATAAATTTTTCGCAATTCTGCTGCTCCAAACGCTTAACCAGAATGGCCTAGGGAAAAAATGCACATACCGTTGCAATCGGGCGAGTTTCAACTATCAGATGCAATAGGAATTTTTGGGTTAGGTCAATCCGTTCGCGAGATATGGGAGTTTGAAGCTAAGAAATGGTTGAGAAGAGAACAAATTTTTCGCAATTCTGCTGCTCCAAACGTTTAACCAGAATGGCCTATGGAAAAAATGCACATACCGTTGTAATCTGGCGAGTTTCTACTTTCAGATGCAATAGGAATTTTTGGGATAGGTCAATCCGTTCGCGAGATATGGGAGTTTGAAGCTAAGAAATGGTTGACAAGACATCAAATTTTTCGCAATTCTGCTGCTCCAATCGCTTAACCAGAATGGCCTAGGGAAAAAACACACATACCATTGTAATTGGGCGAGTTTCTACTTTCAGATGCAATAGGAATTTTTGGGTTAGGTCAATCCGTTCGCGAGATATGGGAGTTTGAAGCCAAGAAATGGTTGAGAAGAGAATAAATTTTTCGCAATTCTGCTGCTCCAAACTCTTAACCAGAATGGCCTAGGGAAAAAATACACATACCGTTGTAATCGGGCGAGTTTCTACTTTCAGATGCAATAGGAACTTTGGGTTAGGTCAATCCGTTCGCGAGATATGGGAGTTTGAAGCTAAGAAATGGTTGAGAAGAGAATAAATTTTTCGCAATTCTGCTGCTCCAAACGCTTAACCAGAATGGCCTAGGGAAAAAATGCACATACCGTTGTAATCGGGCGAGTTTCTACTTTCAGATGCAATAGGAATTTTTGGGTTAGGTCAATCCGTTCGCGAGATATGGGAGTTTGAAGCTAAAAAATGGTTGAGAAGAGAATAAATTTTTCGCAATTCTGCTGCTCCAAACGCTTAACCAGAATGGCCTAGGGAAAAAATGAACATACCGTTGTAATCGGGCGAGTTTCAACTATCAGATGCAATAGGAATTTTTGGGTTAGGTCAATCCGTTCGCGAGATATGGGAGTTTGAAGCTAAGAAATGGTTGAGAAGAGAACAAATTTTTCGCAATTCTGCTGCTCCAAACGCTTAACCAGAATGGCCTAGGGAAAAAACACACATACCTTTGTAATCGGGCGAGTTTCTACTTTCAGATGCAATAGGAATTTTTGGGTTAGGTCAATCCGTTCGCGAGATATGGGAGTTTGAAGCCAAGAAATGGTTGAGAAAGCAAAAAATTTTTCGCAATTCTGCTGCTCCAAACGCTTAACCAGAATGGCCTAGGGAAAAAATGCACATACCGTTGTAATCGGGCGAGTTTCTACTTTCAGATGCAATAGGAATTTTTGGGTTAGGTCAATCCGTTCGCGAGATATGGGAGTTTGAAGCTAAGAAATGGTTGACAAGACAACAAATTTTTCGCAATTCTGCTGCTCCAATCGCTTAACCAGAATGGCCTATGGAAAAAATGCACATACCGTTGTAATCTGGCGAGTTTCTACTTTCAGATGCAATAGGAATTTTTGGGATAGGTCAATCCGTTCGCGAGATATGGGAGTTTGAAGCTAAGAAATGGTTGACAAGACATCAAATTTTTCGCAATTCTGCTGCTCCAATCGCTTAACCAGAATGGCCTAGGGAAAAAATGAACATACCGTTGTAATCGGGCGAGTTTCAACTATCAGATGCAATAGGAATTTTTGGGTTAGGTCAATCCGTTCGCGAGATATGGGAGTTTGAAGCTAAGAAATGGTTGAGAAGAGAACAAATTTTTCGCAATTCTGCTGCTCCAAACGCTTAACCAGAATGGCCTAGGGAAAAAACACACATACCTTTGTAATCGGGCGAGTTTCTACTTTCAGATGCAATAGGAATTTTTGGGTTAGGTCAATCCGTTCGCGAGATATGGGAGTTTGAAGCCAAGAAATGGTTGAGAAAGCAAAAAATTTTTCGCAATTCTGCTGCTCCAAACGCTTAACCAGAATGGCCTAGGGAAAAAATGCACATACCGTTGTAATCGGGCGAGTTTCTACTTTCAGATGCAATAGGAATTTTTGGGTTAGGTCAATCCGTTCGCGAGATATGGGAGTTTGAAGCTAAGAAATGGTTGACAAGACAACAAATTTTTCGCAATTCTGCTGCTCCAATCGCTTAACCAGAATGGCCTATGGAAAAAATGCACATACCGTTGTAATCTGGCGAGTTTCTACTTTCAGATGCAATAGGAATTTTTGGGATAGGTCAATCCGTTCGCGAGATATGGGAGTTTGAAGCTAAGAAATGGTTGACAAGACATCAAATTTTTCGCAATTCTGCTGCTCCAATCGCTTAACCAGAATGGCCTAGGGAAAAAACACACATACCATTGTAATCGGGCGAGTTTCTACTTTCAGATGCAATAGGAATTTTTGGGTTAGGTCAATCCGTTCGCGAGATATGGGAGTTTGAAGCCAAGAAATGGTTGAGAAGAGAATAAATTTTTCGCAATTCTGCTGCTCCAAACGCTTAACCAGAATGGCCTAGGGAAAAAATGCACATACCGTTGTAATCTGGCGAGTTTCTACTTTCAGATGCAATAGGAATTTTTGGGATAGGTCAATCCGTTCGCGAGATATGGGAGTTTGAAGCTAAGAAATGGTAGACAAGAGAACAAATTTTTCGCAATTCTGCTGCTCCAAACGCTTAACCAGAATGGCCTATGGAAAAAATGCACATACCGTTGTAATCTGGCGAGTTTCTACTTTCAGATGCAATAGGAATTTTTGGGATAGGTCAATCCGTTCGCGAGATATGGGAGTTTGAAGCTAAGAAATGGTTGACAAGACATCAAATTTTTCGCAATTCTGCTGCTCCAATCGCTTAACCAGAATGGCCTAGGGAAAAAATGAACATACCGTTGTAATCGGGCGAGTTTCAACTATCAGATGCAATAGGAATTTTTGGGTTAGGTCAATCCGTTCGCGAGATATGGGAGTTTGAAGCTAAGAAATGGTTGAGAAGAGAACAAATTTTTCGCAATTCTGCTGCTCCAAACGCTTAACCAGAATGGCCTAGGGAAAAAACACACATACCTTTGTAATCGGGCGAGTTTCTACTTTCAGATGCAATAGGAATTTTTGGGTTAGGTCAATCCGTTCGCGAGATATGGGAGTTTGAAGCCAAGGAATGGTTGAGAAAGCAAAAAATTTTTCGCAATTCTGCTGCTCCAAACGCTTAACCAGAATGGCCTAGGGAAAAAATGCACATACCGTTGTAATCGGGCGAGTTTCTACTTTCAGATGCAATAGGAATTTTTGGGTTAGGTCAATCGGTTCGCGAGATATGGGAGTTTGAAGCTAAGAAATGGTTGACAAGACAACAAATTTTTCGCAATTCTGCTGCTCCAATCGCTTAACCAGAATGGCCTATGGAAAAAATGCACATACCGTTGTAATCTGGCGAGTTTCTACTTTCAGATGCAATAGGAATTTTTGGGATAGGTCAATCCGTTCGCGAGATATGGGAGTTTGAAGCTAAGAAATGGTTGACAAGACATCAAATTTTTCGCAATTCTGCTGCTCCAATCGCTTAACCAGAATGGCCTAGGGAAAAAACACACACACCATTGTAATCGGGCGAGTTTCTACTTTCAGATGCAATAGGAATTTTTGGGTTAGGTCAATCCGTTCGCGAGATATGGGAGTTTGAAGCCAAGAAATGGTTGAGAAGAGAATAAATTTTTCGCAATTCTGCTGCTCCAAACGCTTAACCAGAATGGCCTAGGGAAAAAATACACATACCGTTGTAATCGGGCGAGTTTCTACTTTCAGATGCAATAGGAATTTTTGGGTTAGGTCAATCCGTTCGCGAGATATGGGAGTTTGAAGCTAAGAAATGGTTGAGAAGAGAATAAATTTTTCGCAATTCTGCTGCTCCAAACGCTTAACCAGAATGGCCTAGGGAAAAAATGCACATACCGTTGCAATCGGGCGAGTTTCAACTATCAGATGCAATAGGAATTTTTGGGTTAGGTCAATCCGTTCGCGAGATATGGGAGTTTGAAACTAAGAAATGGTTGAGAAGAGAACAAATTTTTCGCAATTCTGCTGCTCCAAACGTTTAACCAGAATGGCCTATGGAAAAAATGCACATACCGTTGTAATCTGGCGAGTTTCTACTTTCAGATGCAATAGGAATTTTTGGGATAGGTCAATCCGTTCGCGAGATATGGGAGTTTGAAGCTAAGAAATGGTTGACAAGACATCAAATTTTTCGCAATTCTGCTGCTCCAATCGCTTAACCAGAATGGCCTAGGGAAAAAACACACATACCATTGTAATTGGGCGAGTTTCTACTTTCAGATGCAATAGGAATTTTTGGGTTAGGTCAATCCGTTCGCGAGATATGGGAGTTTGAAGCCAAGAAATGGTTGAGAAGAGAATAAATTTTTCGCAATTCTGCTGCTCCAAACTCTTAACCAGAATGGCCTAGGGAAAAAATACACATACCGTTGTAATCGGGCGAGTTTCTACTTTCAGATGCAATAGGAATTTTTGGGTTAGGTCAATCCGTTCGCGAGATATGGGAGTTTGAAGCTAAGAAATGGTTGAGAAGAGAATAAATTTTTCGCAATTCTGCTGCTCCAAACGCTTAACCAGAATGGCCTAGGGAAAAAATGCACATACCGTTGTAATCGGGCGAGTTTCTACTTTCAGATGCAATAGGAATTTTTGGGTTAGGTCAATCCGTTCGCGAGATATGGGAGTTTGAAGCTAAAAAATGGTTGAGAAGAGAATAAATTTTTCGCAATTCTGCTGCTCCAAACGCTTAACCAGAATGGCCTAGGGAAAAAATGCACATACCGTTGTAATCTGGCGAGTTTCTACTTTCAGATGCAATAGGAATTTTTGGGATAGGTCAATCCGTTCGCGAGATATGGGAGTTTGAAGCTAAGAAATGGTTGACAAGAGAACAAATTTTTCGCAATTCTGCTGCTCCAAACGCTTAACCAGAATGGCCTATGGAAAAAATGCACATACCGTTGTAATCCGGCGAGTTTCTACTTTCAGATGCAATAGGAATTTTTGGGATAGGTCAATCCGTTCGCGAGATATGGGAGTTTGAAGCTAAGAAATGGTTGACAAGACATCAAATTTTTCGCAATTCTGCTGCTCCAATCGCTTAACCAGAATGGCCTAGGGAAAAAATGAACATACCGTTGTAATCGGGCGAGTTTCAACTATCAGATGCAATAGGAATTTTTGGGTTAGGTCAATCCGTTCGCGAGATATGGGAGTTTGAAGCTAAGAAATGGTTGAGAAGAGAACAAATTTTTCGCAATTCTGCTGCTCCAAACGCTTAACCAGAATGGCCTAGGGAAAAAACACACATACCTTTGTAATCGGGCGAGTTTCTACTTTCAGATGCAATAGGAATTTTTGGGTTAGGTCAATCCGTTCGCGAGATATGGGAGTTTGAAGCCAAGAAATGGTTGAGAAAGCAAAAAATTTTTCGCAATTCTGCTGCTCCAAACGCTTAACCAGAATGGCCTAGGGAAAAAATGCACATACCGTTGTAATCGGGCGAGTTTCTACTTTCAGATGCAATAGGAATTTTTGGGTTAGGTCAATCCGTTCGCGAGATATGGGAGTTTGAAGCTAAGAAATGGATGACAAGACAACAAATTTTTCGCAATTCTGCTGCTCCAATCGCTTAACCAGAATGGCCTATGGAAAAAATGCACATACCGTTGTAATCTGGCGAGTTTCTACTTTCAGATGCAATAGGAATTTTTGGGATAGGTCAATCCGTTCGCGAGATATGGGAGTTTGAAGCTAAGAAATGGTTGACAAGACATCAAATTTTTCGCAATTCTGCTGCTCCAATCGCTTAACCAGAATGGCCTAGGGAAAAAACACACATACCATTGTAATTGGGCGAGTTTCTACTTTCAGATGCAATAGGAATTTTTGGGTTAGGTCAATCCGTTCGCGAGATATGGGAGTTTGAAGCCAAGAAATGGTTGAGAAGAGAATAAATTTTTCGCAATTCTGCTGCTCCAAACGCTTAACCAGAATGGCCTAGGGAAAAAATACACATACCGTTGTAATCGGGCGAGTTTCTACTTTCAGATGCAATAGGAATTTTTGGGTTAGGTCAATCCGTTCGCGAGATATGGGAGTTTGAAGCTAAGAAATGGTTGAGAAGAGAATAAATTTTTCGCAATTCTGCTGCTCCAAACGCTTAACCAGAATGGCCTAGGAAAAAAATGCACATACCGTTGTAATCGGGCGAGTTTCTACTTTCAGATGCAATAGGAATTTTTGGGTTAGGTCAATCCGTTCGCGAGATATGGGAGTTTGAAGCTAAAAAATGGTTGAGAAGAGAATAAATTTTTCGCAATTCTGCTGCTCCAAACGCTTAACCAGAATGGCCTAGGGAAAAAATGCCCATACCGTTGTAATCTGGCGAGTTTCTACTTTCAGATGCAATAGGAATTTTTGGGATAGGTCAATCCGTTCGCGAGATATGGGAGTTTGAAGCTAAGAAATGGTTGACAAGAGAACAAATTTTTCGCAATTCTGCTGCTCCAAACGCTTAACCAGAATGGCCTATGGAAAAAATGCACATACCGTTGTAATCTGGCGGGTTTCTACTTTCAGATGCAATAGGAATTTTTGGGATAGGTCAATCCGTTCGCGAGATATGGGAGTTTGAAGCTAAGAAATGGTTGACAAGAGAACAAATTTTTCGCAATTCTGCTGCTCCAAACGCTTAACCAGAATGGCCTATGGAAAAAATGCACATACCGTTGTAATCTGGCGGGTTTCCACTTTCAGATGCAATAGGAATTTTTGGGTTAGGTCAATCCGTTCGCGAGATATGGGAGTTTGAAGCTAAGAAATGGTTGAGAAGAGAACAAATTTTTCGCAATTCTGCTGCTTCAAACGCTTAACCAGAATGGCCTAGGGAAAAAACACACATACCATTGTAATCGGGCGAGTTTCTACTTTCAGATGCAATAGTAATTTTTGGGTTAGGTCAATCCGTTCGCGAGATATGGGAGTTTGAAGCCAAGAAATGGTTGAGAAGGCAAAAAATTTTTCGCAATTCTGCTGCTCCAAACGCTTAACCAGAATGGCCTAGGCAAAAAATACACATACCGTTGTAATCGGGCGAGTTTCTACTTTCAGATGCAATAGGAATTTTTGGGTTAGGTCAATCCGTTCGCGAGATATGGGAGTTTGAAGCTAAGAAATGGTTGAGAAGAGAATAAATTTTTCGCAATTCTGCTGCTCCAAACGCTTAACCAGAATGGCCTATGGAAAAAATGCACATACCGTTGTAATCTGGCGGGTTTCTACTTTCGGATGCAATAGGAATTTTTGGGATAGGTCAATCCGTTCGCGAGATATGGGAGTTTGAAGCTAAGAAATGGTTGACAAGAGAACAAATTTTTCGCAATTCTGCTGCTCCAAACGCTTAACCAGAATGGCCTATGGAAAAAATGCACATACCGTTGTAATCTGGCGGGTTTCTACTTTCAGATGCAATAGGAATTTTTGGGTTAGGTCAATCCGTTCGCGTGATATGGGAGTTTGAAGCTAAGAAATGGTTGAGAAGAGAATAAATTTTTCGCAATTCTGCTGCTCCAAACGCTTAACCAGAGTGGCCTAGGGAAAAAATGCACATACCGTTGTAATCGGGCGAGTTTCTACTTTCAGATGCAATAGGAATTTTTGGGTTAGGTCAATCCGTTCGCGAGATATGGGAGTTTGAAGCCAAGAAATGGTTGAGAAGAGAATAAATTTTTCGCAATTCTGCTGCTCCAAACGCTTAACCAGAATGGCCTAGGGAAAAAACACACATACCTTTGTAATCGGGCGAGTTTCTACTTTCAGATGCAATAGGAATTTTTGGGTTAGGTCAATCCGTTCGCGAGATATGGGAGTTTGAAGCCAAGAAATGGTTGAGAAAGCAAAAAATTTTTCGCAATTCTGCTGCTCCAAACGCTTAACCAGAATGGCCTAGGGAAAAAATGCACATACCGTTGTAATCTGGCGAGTTTCTACTTTCAGATGCAATAGGAATTTTTGGGATAGGTCAATCCGTTCGCGAGATATGGGAGTTTGAAGCTAAGAAATGGTTGACAAGACATCAAATTTTTCGCAATTCTGCTGCTCCAATCGCTTAACCAGAATGGCCTAGGGAAAAAATGAACATACCGTTGTAATCGGGCGAGTTTCAACTATCAGATGCAATAGGAATTTTTGGGTTAGGTCAATCCGTTCGCGAGATATGGGAGTTTGAAGCTAAGAAATGGTTGAGAAGAGAACAAATTTTTCGCAATTCTGCTGCTCCAAACGCTTAACCAGAATGGCCTAGGGAAAAAACACACATACCTTTGTAATCGGGCGAGTTTCTACTTTCAGATGCAATAGAAATTTTTGGGTTAGGTCAATCCGTTCGCGAGATATGGGAGTTTGAAGCCAAGAAATGGTTGAGAAAGCAAAAAATTTTTCGCAATTCTGCTGCTCCAAACGCTTAACCAGAATGGCCTAGGGAAAAAATGCACATACCGTTGTAATCGGGCGAGTTTCTACTTTCAGATGCAATAGGAATTTTTGGGTTAGGTCAATCCGTTCGCGAGATATGGGAGTTTGAAGCTAAGAAATGGTTGACAAGACAACAAATTTTTCGCAATTCTGCTGCTCCAATCGCTTAACCAGAATGGCCTATGGAAAAAATGCACATACCGTTGTAATCTGGCGAGTTTCTACTTTCAGATGCAATAGGAATTTTTGGGATAGGTCAATCCGTTCGCGAGATATGGGAGTTTGAAGCTAAGAAATGGTTGACAAGACATCAAATTTTTCGCAATTCTGCTGCTCCAATCGCTTAACCAGAATGGCCTAGGGAAAAAACACACATACCATTGTAATCGGGCGCGTTTCTACTTTCAGATGCAATAGGAATTTTTGGGATAGGTCAATCCGTTCGCGAGATATGGGAGTTTGAAGCTAAGAAATGGTTGACAAGACATCAAATTTTTCGCAATTCTGCTGCTCCAATCGCTTAACCAGAATGGCCTACGGAAAAAATGAACATACCGTTGTAATCGGGCGAGTTTCAACTATCAGATGCAATAGGAATTTTTGGGTTAGGTCAATCCGTTCGCGAGATATGGGA
Organism: Ptiloglossa arizonensis; assembly: GCF_051014685.1. Taxonomy (NCBI): domain Eukaryota; kingdom Metazoa; phylum Arthropoda; class Insecta; order Hymenoptera; family Colletidae; genus Ptiloglossa; species Ptiloglossa arizonensis. The sequence continues at coordinate 1,085,555 of NW_027478506.1, forward strand.
GTTTGAAGCTAAGAAATGGTTGAGAAGAGAACAAATTTTTCGCAATTCTGCTGCTCCAAACGCTTAACCAGAATGGCCTAGGGAAAAAACACACATACCTTTGTAATCGGGCGAGTTTCTACTTTCAGATGCAATAGGAATTTTTGGGTTAGGTCAATCCGTTCGCGAGATATGGGAGTTTGAAGCCAAGAAATGGTTGAGAAAGCAAAAAATTTTTCGCAATTCTGCTGCTCCAAACGCTTAACCAGAATGGCCTAGGGAAAAAATGCACATACCGTTGTAATCGGGCGAGTTTCTACTTTCAGATGCAATAGGAATTTTTGGGTTAGGTCAATCCGTTCGCGAGATATGGGAGTTTGAAGCTAAGAAATGGTTGACAAGACAACAAATTTTTCGCAATTCTGCTGCTCCAATCGCTTAACCAGAATGGCCTATGGAAAAAATGCACATACCGTTGTAATCTGGCGAGTTTCTACTTTCAGATGCAATAGGAATTTTTGGGATAGGTCAATCCGTTCGCGAGATATGGGAGTTTGAAGCTAAGAAATGGTTGACAAGACATCAAATTTTTCGCAATTCTGCTGCTCCAATCGCTTAACCAGAATGGCCTAGGGAAAAAACACACATACCATTGTAATCGGGCGAGTTTCTACTTTCAGATGCAATAGGAATTTTTGGGTTAGGTCAATCCGTTCGCGAGATATGGGAGTTTGAAGCCAAGAAATGGTTGAGAAGAGAATAAATTTTTCGCAATTCTGCTGCTCCAAACGCTTAACCAGAATGGCCTAGGGAAAAAATACACATACCGTTGTAATCGGGCGAGTTTCTACTTTCAGATGCAATAGGAATTTTTGGGTTAGGTCAATCCGTTCGCGAGATATGGGAGTTTGAAGCTAAGAAATGGTTGAGAAGAGAATAAATTTTTCGCAATTCTGCTGCTCCAAACGCTTAACCAGAATGGCCTAGGGAAAAAATGCACATACCGTTGTAATCGGGCGAGTTTCTACTTTCAGATGCAATAGGAATTTTTGGGTTAGGTCAATCCGTTCGCGAGATATGGGAGTTTGAAGCTAAAAAATGGTTGAGAAGAGAATAAATTTTTCGCAATTCTGCTGCTCCAAACGCTTAACCAGAATGGCCTAGGGAAAAAATGCCCATACCGTTGTAATCTGGCGAGTTTCTACTTTCAGATGCAATAGGAATTTTTGGGATAGGTCAATCCGTTCGCGAGATATGGGAGTTTGAAGCTAAGAAATGGTTGACAAGAGAACAAATTTTTCGCAATTCTGCTGCTCCAAACGCTTAACCAGAATGGCCTATGGAAAAAATGCACATACCGTTGTAATCTGGCGGGTTTCTACTTTCAGATGCAATAGGAATTTTTGGGTTAGGTCAATCCGTTCGCGTGATATGGGAGTTTGAAGCTAAGAAATGGTTGAGAAGAGAATAAATTTTTCGCAATTCTGCTGCTCCAAACGCTTAACCAGAGTGGCCTAGGGAAAAAATGCACATACCGTTGTAATCGGGCGAGTTTCTACTTTCAGATGCAATAGGAATTTTTGGGTTAGGTCAATCCGTTCGCGAGATATGGGAGTTTGAAGCCAAGAAATGGTTGAGAAGAGAATAAATTTTTCGCAATTCTGCTGCTCCAAACGCTTAACCAGAATGGCCTAGGGAAAAAACACACATACCTTTGTAATCGGGCGAGTTTCTACTTTCAGATGCAATAGGAATTTTTGGGTTAGGTCAATCCGTTCGCGAGATATGGGAGTTTGAAGCCAAGAAATGGTTGAGAAAGCAAAAAATTTTTCGCAATTCTGCTGCTCCAAACGCTTAACCAGAATGGCCTAGGGAAAAAATGCACATACCGTTGTAATCTGGCGAGTTTCTACTTTCAGATGCAATAGGAATTTTTGGGATAGGTCAATCCGTTCGCGAGATATGGGAGTTTGAAGCTAAGAAATGGTTGACAAGACATCAAATTTTTCGCAATTCTGCTGCTCCAATCGCTTAACCAGAATGGCCTAGGGAAAAAATGAACATACCGTTGTAATCGGGCGAGTTTCAACTATCAGATGCAATAGGAATTTTTGGGTTAGGTCAATCCGTTCGCGAGATATGGGAGTTTGAAGCTAAGAAATGGTTGAGAAGAGAACAAATTTTTCGCAATTCTGCTGCTCCAAACGCTTAACCAGAATGGTCTAGGGAAAAAACACACATACCTTTGTAATCGGGCGAGTTTCTACTTTCAGATGCAATAGAAATTTTTGGGTTAGGTCAATCCGTTCGCGAGATATGGGAGTTTGAAGCCAAGAAATGGTTGAGAAAGCAAAAAATTTTTCGCAATTCTGCTGCTCCAAACGCTTAACCAGAATGGCCTAGGGAAAAAATGCACATACCGTTGTAATCGGGCGAGTTTCTACTTTCAGATGCAATAGGAATTTTTGGGTTAGGTCAATCCGTTCGCGAGATATGGGAGTTTGAAGCTAAGAAATGGTTGACAAGACAACAAATTTTTCGCAATTCTGCTGCTCCAATCGCTTAACCAGAATGGCCTATGGAAAAAATGCACATACCGTTGTAATCTGGCGAGTTTCTACTTTCAGATGCAATAGGAATTTTTGGGATAGGTCAATCCGTTCGCGAGATATGGGAGTTTGAAGCTAAGAAATGGTTGACAAGACATCAAATTTTTCGCAATTCTGCTGCTCCAATCGCTTAACCAGAATGGCCTAGGGAAAAAACACACATACCATTGTAATCGGGCGAGTTTCTACTTTCAGATGCAATAGGAATTTTTGGGATAGGTCAATCCGTTCGCGAGATATGGGAGTTTGAAGCTAAGAAATGGTTGACAAGACATCAAATTTTTCGCAATTCTGCTGCTCCAATCGCTTAACCAGAATGGCCTACGGAAAAAATGAACATACCGTTGTAATCGGGCGAGTTTCAACTATCAGATGCAATAGGAATTTTTGGGTTAGGTCAATCCGTTCGCGAGATATGGGAGTTTGAAGCTAAGAAATGGTTGAGAAGAGAACAAATTTTTCGCAATTCTGCTGCTCCAAACGCTTAACCAGAATGGCCTAGGGAAAAAACACACATACCTTTGTAATCGGGCGAGTTTCTACTTTCAGATGCAATAGGAATTTTTGGGTTAGGTCAATCCGTTCGCGAGATATGGGAGTTTGAAGCCAAGAAATGGTTGAGAAAGCAAAAAATTTTTCGCAATTCTGCTGCTCCAAACGCTTAACCAGAATGGCCTAGGGAAAAAATGCACATACCGTTGTAATCGGGCGAGTTTCTACTTTCAGATGCAATAGGAATTTTTGGGTTAGGTCAATCCGTTCGCGAGATATGGGAGTTTGAAGCTAAGAAATGGTTGACAAGACAACAAATTTTTCGCAATTCTGCTGCTCCAATCGCTTAACCAGAATGGCCTATGGAAAAAATGCACATACCGTTGTAATCTGGCGAGTTTCTACTTTCAGATGCAATAGGAATTTTTGGGATAGGTCAATCCGTTCGCGAGATATGGGAGTTTGAAGCTAAGAAATGGTTGACAAGACATCAAATTTTTCGCAATTCTGCTGCTCCAATCGCTTAACCAGAATGGCCTAGGGAAAAAACACACATACCATTGTAATCGGGCGAGTTTCTACTTTCAGATGCAATAGGAATTTTTGGGTTAGGTCAATCCGTTCGCGAGATATGGGAGTTTGAAGCCAAGAAATGGTTGAGAAGAGAATAAATTTTTCGCAATTCTGCTGCTCCAAACGCTTAACCAGAATGGCCTAGGGAAAAAATACACATACCGTTGTAATCGGGCGAGTTTCTACTTTCAGATGCAATAGGAATTTTTGGGTTAGGTCAATCCGTTCGCGAGATATGGGAGTTTGAAGCTAAGAAATGGTTGAGAAGAGAATAAATTTTTCGCAATTCTGCTGCTCCAAACGCTTAACCAGAATGGCCTAGGGAAAAAATGCACATACCGTTGTAATCGGGCGAGTTTCTACTTTCAGATGCAATAGGAATTTTTGGGTTAGGTCAATCCGTTCGCGAGATATGGGAGTTTGAAGCTAAAAAATGGTTGAGAAGAGAATAAATTTTTCGCAATTCTGCTGCTCCAAACGCTTAACCAGAATGGCCTAGGGAAAAAATGCCCATACCGTTGTAATCTGGCGAGTTTCTACTTTCAGATGCAATAGGAATTTTTGGGATAGGTCAATCCGTTCGCGAGATATGGGAGTTTGAAGCTAAGAAATGGTTGACAAGAGAACAAATTTTTCGCAATTCTGCTGCTCCAAACGCTTAACCAGAATGGCCTATGGAAAAAATGCACATACCGTTGTAATCTGGCGGGTTTCTACTTTCAGATGCAATAGGAATTTTTGGGATAGGTCAATCCGTTCGCGAGATATGGGAGTTTGAAGCTAAGAAATGGTTGACAAGAGAACAAATTTTTCGCAATTCTGCTGCTCCAAACGCTTAACCAGAATGGCCTATGGAAAAAATGCACATACCGTTGTAATCTGGCGGGTTTCTACTTTCAGATGCAATAGGAATTTTTGGGTTAGGTCAATCCGTTCGCGAGATATGGGAGTTTGAAGCTAAGAAATGGTTGAGAAGAGAACAAACTTTTCGCAATTCTGCTGCTTCAAACGCTTAACCAGAATGGCCTAGGGAAAAAACACACATACCATTGTAATCGGGCGAGTTTCTACTTTCAGATGCAATAGGAATTTTTGGGTTAGGTCAATCCGTTCGCGAGATATGGGAGTTTGAAGCCAAGAAATGGTTGAGAAGGCAAAAAATTTTTCGCAATTCTGCTGCTCCAAACGCTTAACCAGAATGGCCTAGGCAAAAAATACACATACCGTTGTAATCGGGCGAGTTTCTACTTTCAGATGCAATAGGAATTTTTGGGTTAGGTCAATCCGTTCGCGAGATATGGGAGTTTGAAGCTAAGAAATGGTTGAGAAGAGAATAAATTTTTCGCAATTCTGCTGCTCCAAACGCTTAACCAGAATGGCCTAGGGAAGAAATGCACATACCGTTGTAATCGGGCGAGTTTCTACTTTCAGATGCAATAGGAATTTTCGGGTTAGGTCAATCCGTTCGCGAGATATGGGAGTTTGAAGCTAAGAAATGGTTGACAAGAGAACAAATTTTTCGCAATTCTGCTGCTCCAAACGCTTAACCAGAATGGCCTATGGAAAAAATGCACATACCGTTGTAATCTGGCGGGTTTCTACTTTCAGATGCAATAGGAATTTTCGGGTTAGGTCAATCCGTTCGCGAGATATGGGAGTTTGAAGCTAAGAAATGGTTGACAAGAGAACAAATTTTTCGCAATTCTGCTGCTCCAAACGCTTAACCAGAATGGCCTATGGAAAAAATGCACATACCGTTGTAATCTGGCGGGTTTCTACTTTCAGATGCAATAGGAATTTTTGGGTTAGGTCAATCCGTTCGCGAGATATGGGAGTTTGAAGCTAAGAAATGGTTGAGAAGAGAATAAATTTTTCGCAATTCTGCTGCTCCAAACGCTTAACCAGAATGGCCTAGGGAAAAAATGCACATACCGTTGTAATCGGGCGAGTTTCTACTTTCAGATGCAATAGGAATTTTTGGGTTAGGTCAATCCGTTCGCGAGATATGGGAGTTTGAAGCCAAGAAATGGTTGAGAAGGCAAAAAATTTTTCGCAATTCTGCTGCTCCAAACGCTTAACCAGAATGGCCTAGGCAAAAAATACACATACCGTTGTAATCGGGCGAGTTTCTACTTTCAGATGCAATAGGAATTTTTGGGTTAGGTCAATCCGTTCGCGAGATATGGGAGTTTGAAGCTAAGAAATGGTTGAGAAGAGAATAAATTTTTCGCAATTCTGCTGCTCCAAACGCTTAACCAGAATGGCCTATGGAAAAAATGCACATACCGTTGTAATCTGGCGGGTTTCTACTTTCAGATGCAATAGGAATTTTTGGGATAGGTCAATCCGTTCGCGAGATATGGGAGTTTGAAGCTAAGAAATGGTTGACAAGAGAACAAATTTTTCGCAATTCTGCTGCTCCAAACGCTTAACCAGAATGGCCTATGGAAAAAATGCACATACCGTTGTAATCTGGCGGGTTTCTACTTTCAGATGCAATAGGAATTTTTGGGTTAGGTCAATCCGTTCGCGAGATATGGGAGTTTGAAGCTAAGAAATGGTTGAGAAGAGAATAAATTTTTCGCAATTCTGCTGCTCCAAACGCTTAACCAGAGTGGCCAAGGGAAAAAATGCACATACCGTTGTAATCGGGCGAGTTTCTACTTTCAGATGCAATAGGAATTTTTGGGTTAGGTCAATCCGTTCGCGAGATATGGGAGTTTGAAGCCAAGAAATGGTTGAGAAGAGAATAAATTTTTCGCAATTCTGCTGCTCCAAACGCTTAACCAGAATGGCCTAGGGAAAAAACACACATACCTTTGTAATCGGGCGAGTTTCTACTTTCAGATGCAATAGGAATTTTTGGGTTAGGTCAATCCGTTCGCGAGATATGGGAGTTTGAAGCCAAGAAATGGTTGAGAAAGCAAAAAATTTTTCGCAATTCTGCTGCTCCAAACGCTTAACCAGAATGGCCTAGGGAAAAAATGCACATACCGTTGTAATCTGGCGAGTTTCTACTTTCAGACGCAATAGGAATTTTTGGGATAGGTCAATCCGTTCGCGAGATATGGGAGTTTGAAGCTAAGAAATGGTTGACAAGACATCAAATTTTTCGCAATTCTGCTGCTCCAATCGCTTAACCAGAATGGCCTAGGGAAAAAATGAACATACCGTTGTAATCGGGCGAGTTTCAACTATCAGATGCAATAGGAATTTTTGGGTTAGGTCAATCCGTTCGCGAGATATGGGAGTTTGAAGCTAAGAAATGGTTGAGAAGAGAACAAATTTTTCGCAATTCTGCTGCTCCAAACGCTTAACCAGAATGGCCTAGGGAAAAAACACACATACCTTTGTAATCGGGCGAGTTTCTACTTTCAGATGCAATAGGAATTTTTGGGTTAGGTCAATCCGTTCGCGAGATATGGGAGTTTGAAGCCAAGAAATGGTTGAGAAAGCAAAAAATTTATCGCAATTCTGCTGCTCCAAACGCTTAACCAGAATGGCCTAGGGAAAAAATGCACATACCGTTGTAATCGGGCGAGTTTCTACTTTCAGATGCAATAGGAATTTTTGGGTTAGGTCAATCCGTTCGCGAGATATGGGAGTTTGAAGCTAAGAAATGGTTGACAAGACAACAAATTTTTCGCAATTCTGCTGCTCCAATCGCTTAACCAGAATGGCCTATGGAAAAAATGCACATACCGTTGTAATCTGGCGAGTTTCTACTTTCAGATGCAATAGGAATTTTTGGGATAGGTCAATCCGTTCGCGAGATATGGGAGTTTGAAGCTAAGAAATGGTTGACAAGACATCAAATTTTTCGCAATTCTGCTGCTCCAATCGCTTAACCAGAATGGCCTAGGGAAAAAACACACATACCATTGTAATCGGGCGAGTTTCTACTTTCAGATGCAATAGGAATTTTTGGGTTAGGTCAATCCGTTCGCGAGATATGGGAGTTTGAAGCCAAGAAATGGTTGAGAAGAGAATAAATTTTTCGCAATTCTGCTGCTCCAAACGCTTAACCAGAATGGCCTAGGGAAAAAATACACATACCGTTGTAATCGGGCGGGTTTCTACTTTCAGATGCAATAGGAATTTTTGGGTTAGGTCAATCCGTTCGCGAGATATGGGAGTTTGAAGCTAAGAAATGGTTGAGAAGAGAATAAATTTTTCGCAATTCTGCTGCTCCAAACGCTTAACCAGAATGGCCTAGGGAAAAAATGCACATACCGTTGTAATCGGGCGAGTTTCTACTTTCAGATGCAATAGGAATTTTTGGGTTAGGTCAATCCGTTCGCGAGATATGGGAGTTTGAAGCTAAAAAATGGTTGAGAAGAGAATAAATTTTTCGCAATTCTGCTGCTCCAAACGCTTAACCAGAATGGCCTAGGGAAAAAATGCCCATACCGTTGTAATCTGGCGAGTTTCTACTTTCAGATGCAATAGGAATTTTTGGGATAGGTCAATCCGTTCGCGAGATATGGGAGTTTGAAGCTAAGAAATGGTTGACAAGAGAACAAATTTTTCGCAATTCTGCTGCTCCAAACGCTTAACCAGAATGGCCTATGGAAAAAATGCACATACCGTTGTAATCTGGCGGGTTTCTACTTTCAGATGCAATAGGAATTTTTGGGATAGGTCAATCCGTTCGCGAGATATGGGAGTTTGAAGCTAAGAAATGGTTGACAAGAGAACAAATTTTTCGCAATTCTGCTGCTCCAAACGCTTAACCAGAATGGCCTATGGAAAAAATGCACATACCGTTGTAATCTGGCGGGTTTCTACTTTCAGATGCAATAGGAATTTTTGGGTTAGGTCAATCCGTTCGCGAGATATGGGAGTTTGAAGCTAAGAAATGGTTGAGAAGAGAACAAACTTTTCGCAATTCTGCTGCTTCAAACGCTTAACCAGAATGGCCTAGGGAAAAAACACACATACCATTGTAATCGGGCGAGTTTCTACTTTCAGATGCAATAGGAATTTTTGGGTTAGGTCAATCCGTTCGCGAGATATGGGAGTTTGAAGCCAAGAAATGGTTGAGAAGGCAAAAAATTTTTCGCAATTCTGCTGCTCCAAACGCTTAACCAGAATGGCCTAGGCAAAAAATACACATACCGTTGTAATCGGGCGAGTTTCTACTTTCAGATGCAATAGGAATTTTTGGGTTAGGTCAATCCGTTCGCGAGATATGGGAGTTTGAAGCTAAGAAATGGTTGAGAAGAGAATAAATTTTTCGCAATTCTGCTGCTCCAAACGCTTAACCAGAATGGCCTAGGGAAGAAATGCACATACCGTTGTAATCGGGCGAGTTTCTACTTTCAGATGCAATAGGAATTTTCGGGTTAGGTCAATCCGTTCGCCAGATATGGGAGTTTGAAGCTAAGAAATGGTTGAGAAGAGAATAAATTTTTCGCAATTCTGCTGCTCCAAACGCTTAACCAGAATGGCCTAGGGAAAAAATGCACATACCGTTGTAATCGGGCGAGTTTCTGCTTTCAGATGCAATAGGAATTTTTGGGTTAGGTCAATCCGTTCGCGAGATATGGGAGTTTGAAGCTAAGAAATGGTTGAGAAGACAACAAATTTTTCGCAATTCTGTTGCTCCAAACGCTTAACCAGAATGGCCTAGGGAAAAAATACACATACCGTTGTAATCGGGCGAGTTTCTACTTTCAGACGCAACAGGAATTTTTGGGTTGGGTCAATCCGTTCGCGAGATATGGGAGTTTGAAGCTAAGAAATGGTTGAGAAGACAACAAATTTTTCGCAATTCTGCTGCTCCAAACGCTTAACCAGAATGGCCTAGGGAAAAAATACACATACCGTTGTAATCGGGCGAGTTTCTACTTTCAGATGCAATAGGAATTTTTGGGTTAGGTCAATCCGTTCGCGAGATATGGGAGTTTGAAGCTAAGAAATGGTTGAGAAGAGAATAAATTTTTCGCAATTCTGCTGCTCCAAACGCTTAACCAGAATGGCCTAGGGAAAAAATGCACATACCGTTGTAATCGGGCGAGTTTCTACTTTCAGATGCAATAGGAATTTTTGGGTTAGGTCAATCCGTTCGCGAGATATGGGAGTTTGAAGCTAAGAAATGGTTGAGAAGAGAATAAATTTTTCGCAATTCTGCTGCTCCAAACGCTTAACCAGAATGGCCTAGGGAAAAAATGCACATACCGTTGTAATCGGGCGAGTTTCAACTTTCAGATGCAATAGGAATTCTTGGGTTAGGTCAATCCGTTCGCGAGATATGGGAGTTTGAATCTAAGAAATGGTTGACAAGACAACAAATTTTTCGCACTTCTGCTGCTCCAATCGCTTAACCAGAATGGCCTAGGGAAAAAATACGCATACCGTTGTTATCGGGCGAGTTTCTACTTTCAGACGCAGCAGGAATTTTTGGGATAGGTCAAACCGTTCGCGAGATATGGGTCTTTGAAGCTAAGAAATGGTTGAGAAGACAACAAATTTTTCGCAATTCTGCTGCTCCGAACGCTTAACCAGAATGGCATAGGGAAAAAATACACACACCATTGTAATCAGGCGAGTTTCTACTTTCAGACGCAACAGGAATTTTTGGATTGGGTCAATCCGTTCGCGAGATATGGGAGTTTGAAGCTAAGAAATGGTTGAGAAGAGAATAAATTTTTCGCAATTCTGCTGCTCCAAACGCTTAACCAGAATGGCCTAGGGAAAAAATGCACATACCGTTGCAATCGGGCGAGTTTCAACTATCAGATGCAATAGCAATTTTTGGGTTAGGTCAATCCGTTCGCGAGATATGGGAGTTTGAAGCTAAGAAATGGTTGACAAGACATCAAATTTATCGCAATTCTGCTGCTCCAATCGCTTAACCAGAATGGCCTAGGGAAAAAATGAACATACCGTTGTAATCGGGCGAGTTTCAACTATCAGATGCAATAGGAATTTTTGGGATTGGTCAAACCGTTCGCGAGATATGGGTCTTTGAAGCTAAGAAATGGTTGAGAAGACAACAAATTTTTCGCAATTCTGCTGCTCCAAACGCTTAACCAGAATGGCATAGGGAAAAAATACACATACCATTGTAATCGGGCGAGTTTCTACTTTCAGACGCAACAGGAATTTTTGGATTGGGTCAATCCGTTCGCGAGATATGGGAGTTTGAAGCTAAGAAATGGTTGAGAAGAGAATAAATTTTTCGCAATTCTGCTGCTCCAAACGCTTAACCAGAATGGCCTAGGGAAAAAATGCACATACAGTTGTAATGGGGCGAGTTTCAGCTTTCAGATGCAATAGGAATTCAAGGGTTAGGTCAATCCGTTCGCGAGATATGGGAGTTTGAATCTAAGAAATGGTTGACAAGACATCAAATTTTTCGCAATTCTGCTGCTCCAATCGCTTAACCAGAATGGCCTAGGGAAAAAATGAACATACCGTTGTTATCGGGCGAGTTTCTACTTTCAGACGCAGCAGGAATTTTTGGGATTGGTCAAACCGTTCGCGAGATATGGGTCTTTGAAGCTAAGAAATGGTTGAGAAGACAACAAATATTTCGCAATTCTGCTACTCCAAACGCTTAACCAGAATGGCATAGGGAAAGAATACACATACCATTGTAATCGGGCGAGTTTCTACTTTCAGACGCAACAGGAATTTTTGGGATTGGTCAAACCGTTCGCGATATATGGGTCTTTGAAGCTAAGAAATGGTTGAGAAGACAACAAATATTTCGCAATTCTGCTACTCCAATCGCTTAACCAGAATGGCCTAGGGAAGAAATACGCATACCGTTGTAATCGGGCGAGTTTCTGCTTTCAGATGCAATAGGAATTTTTGGGTTAGGTCAATCCGTTCGCGAGATATGGGAGTTGGAAGCTAAGAGATGGTTGAGAAGACATCAAATTTTTCGCAATTCTGCTGCTCCAAACGCTTAGCCAGAATGGCATAGGGAAAAAATACACATACCGTTGCAATCGGGCGAGTTTCTACTTTCAGACGCAACAGGAATTTTTGGGTTGGGTCAAACCGTTCGCGAGATATGGGAGTTTGAAGCCAAGAAATGGTTGAGAACGCAAAAAATTTTTCGCAATTCTGCTGCTCCAAACGCTTAACCAGAATGGCCTAGGGAAAAAATACGCATACCGTTGTAATCGGGCGAGTTTCTGCTTTCAGATGCAATAGGAATTTTTGGGTTAGGTCAATCCGTTCGCGAGATATGGGAGTTTGAAGCCAAGAAATGGTTGAGAAGGCAAAAAATTTTTCGCACTTCTGCTGCTCCAAACGCTTAACCAGAATGGCCTAGGGAAAAAATACACATACCGTTGTAATCGGGCGAGTTTCTACTTTCAGATGCAATAGGAATTCTTGGGTTAGGTCAATCCGTTCGCGAGATATGGGAGTTTGAAGCCAAGAAATGGTTGAGAAGGCAAAAAATTTTTCGCAATTCTGCTGCTCCAATCGCTTAACCAGAATGGCCTAGGGAAAAAATGAACATACCGTTGTTATCGGGCGAGTTTCCACTTTCAGACGCAGCAGGAATTTTTGGGATTGGTCAAACCGTTCGCGAGATATGGGTCTTTGAAGCTAAGAAATGGTTGAGAAGAGAATAAATTTTTCGCAATTCTGCTGCTCCAAACGCTTAACCAGAATGGCCTGTTGAAAAAATGCACATACCGTTACAATCGGGCGAGTTTCTACTTTCAGATGCAATAGGAATTTTTGGGTTAGGTAAATCCGTTCGCGAGATACGGGAGTTTGAAGCTAAGAAATGGTTGACAAGACAACAAATTTTTCGCAATTCTGCTGCTCCAATCGCTTAACCAGAATGGCCTAGGGAAAAAATACGCATACCGTTGTAATCGTGCGAGTTTCTACTTTCAGGCGCAACAGGAATTTTTGGGTTAGGTCAATCCGTTCGCGAGATATGGGAGTTTGAAGCCAAGAAATGGTTGAGAAGGCAAAAAATTTTTCGCAATTCTGCTGCTCCAAACGCTTAACCAGAATGGCCTAGGCAAAAAATACACATACCGTTGTAATCGGGCGAGTTTCTACTTTCAGATGCAATAGGAATTTTTGGGTTATGTCAATCCGTTCGCGAGATATGGGAGTTTGAAGCTAAGAAATGGTTGAGAAGAGAATAAATTTTTCGCAATTCTGCTGCTCCAAACGCTTAACCAGAATGGCCTAGGGAAAAAATGCACATACCGTTGTAATCGGGCGAGTTTCAACTTTCAGATGCAATAGGAATTCTTGGGTTAGGTCAATCCGTTCGCGAGATATGGGAGTTTGAATCTAAGAAATGGTTGACAAGACAATAAATTTTTCGCAATTCTGCTGCTCCAAACGCTTAACCAGAATGGCCTAGGGAAAAAATGCACATACCGTTGCAATCGGGCGAGTTTCAACTATCAGATGCAATAGGAATTTTTGGGTTAGGTCAATCCGTTCGCGAGATATGGGAGTTTGAAGCTAAGAAATGGTTGACAAGACATCAAATTTATCGCAATTCTGCTGCTCCAATCGCTTAACCAGAATGGCCTAGGGAAAAAATGTACATACCGTTGTAATCGGGCGAGTTTCAACTATCAGATGCAATAGGAATTTTTGGGATTGGTCAAACCGTTCGCGAGATATGGGTCTTTGAAGCTAAGAAATGGTTGAGAAGACAACAAATTTTTCGCAATTCTGCTGCTCCAAACGCTTAACCAGTATGGCATAGGGAAAAAATACACATACCATTGTAATCGGGCGAGTTTCTACTTTCAGACGCAACAGGAATTTTTGGATTGGGTCAATCCGTTCGCGAGATATGGGAGTTTGAAGCTAAGAAATGGTTGAGAAGAGAATAAATTTTTCGCAATTCTGCTGCTCCAAACGCTTAACCAGAATGGCCTAGGGAAAAAATGCACATACAGTTGTAATCGGGCGAGTTTCAGCTTTCAGATGCAATAGGAATTCTTGGATTAGGTCAATCCGTTCGCGAGATATGGGAGTTTGAATCTAAGAAATGGTTGACAAGACATCAAATTTTTCGCAATTCTGCTGCTCCAATCGCTTAACCAGAATGGCCTAGGGAAAAAATGAACATACCGTTGTTATCGGGCGAGTTTCTACTTTCAGATGCAATAGGAATTTTTGGGTTAGGTCAATCCGTTCGCGAGATATGGGAGTTTGAAGCTAAGAAATGGTTGAGAAGAGAATAAATTTTTCGCAATTCTGCTGCTCCAAACGCTTAACCAGAATGGCCTAGGGAAAAAATGCACATACCGTTGTAATCGGGCGAGTTTCTACTTTCAGATGCAATAGGAATTTTTGGGTTAGGTCAATCCGTTCGCGAGATATGGGAGTTTGAATCTAAGAAATGGTTGAGAAGAGAATAAATTTTTCGCAATTCTGCTGCTCCAAACGCTTAACCAGAATGGCCTAGGGAAAAAATGCACATACCGTTGTAATCGGGCGAGTTTCTACTTTCAGATGCAATACGAATTTTTGGGTTAGGTCAATCCGTTCGCGAGATATGGGAGTTTGAAGCTAAGAAATGGTTGACAAGACAACAAATTTTTCGCAATTCTGCTGCTCCAATCGCTTAACCAGAATGGCCTAGGGAAGAAATACGCATACCGTTGTAATCGTGCGAGTTTCTACTTTCAGGCGCAACAGGAATTTTTGGGTTATGTCAATCCGTTCGCGAGATATGGGAGTTTGAAGCCAAGAAATGGTTGACAAGGCAAAAAATTTTTCGTAATTCTGCTGCTCCAATCGCTTAACCAGAATGGCCTAGGGAAAAAATACACATACCGTTGTAATCGGGCGAGTTTCTACTTTCAGATGCAATAGGAATTTTTGGGTTAGGTCAATCGGTTCGCGAGATATGGGAGTTTGAAGCTAAGAAATGGTTGAGAAGAGAATAAATTTTTCGCAATTCTGCTGCTCCAAACGCTTAACCAGAATGGCCTAGGGAAAAAATGCACATACCGTTGTAATCGGGCGAGTTTCTACTTTGAAATGCAATAGGAATTTTTGGGTTAGGTCAATCCGTTCGCGAGATATGGGAGTTTGAAGCTAAGAAATGGTTGACAAGACAACAAATTTCTCGCAATTCTGCTGCTCCAATCGCTTAACCAGAATGGCCTAGGGAAAAAAATACGCATACCGTTGTAATCGTGCGAGTTTCTACTTTCAGACGCAACAGGAATTTTTGGGTTATGTCAATCCGTTCGCGAGATATGGGAGTTTGTAGCCAACAAATGGTTGAGAAGGCAAAAAATTTTTCGCAATTCTGCTGCTCCAAACGCTTAACCAGAATGGCCTACGGAAAAAATACACATACCGTTGTAATCGGACGAGTTTCTACTTTCAGATGCAATAGGAATTTTTGGGTTAGGTCAATCCGTTCGCGAGATATGGGAGTTTGAAGCTAAGAAATGGTTGACAAGACAACAAATTTTTCGCACTTCTGCTGCTCCAATCGCTTAACCAGAATCGCCTAGGGAAGAAATACGCATACCGTTGTAATCGGGCGAGTTTCTGCTTTCAGATGCAATAGGAATTTTTGGGTTAGGTCAATCCGTTCGCGAGATATGGGAGTTCGAAGCTAAGAGATGGTTGACAAGACATCAAATTTTTCGCAATTCTGCTGCTCCAATCGCATAACCAGAATGGCCTAGGGAAAAAATACGCATACCGTTGTAATCGGGCGAGTTTCTGCTTTCAGATGCAATAGGAATTTTTGGGTTAGGTCAATCCGTTCGCGAGATATGGGAGTTTGAAGCCAAGAAATGGTTGAGAAGGCAAAAAATTTTTCGCACTTCTGCTGCTCCAAACGCTTAACCAGAATGGCCTAGGGAAAAAATACACATACCGTTGTAATCGGGCGAGTTTCTACTTTCAGATGCAATAGGAATTCTTGGGTTAGGTCAATCCGTTCGCGAGATATGGGAATTTGAATCTAAGAAATGGTTGACAAGACAACAAATTTTTCGCAATTCTGCTGCTCCAAACGCTTAACCAGAATGGCCTAGGGAAAAAATGCACATACCGTTGTAATCGGGCGAGTTTCTACTTTCAGATGCAATAGGAATTTTTGGGTTAGGTCAATCCGTTCGCGAGATATGGGTGTTTGAAGCTAAGAAATGGTTGAGAAGAGAATAAATTTTTCGCAATTCTGCTGCTCCAAACGCTTAACCAGAATGGCCTAGGGAAAAAATGCACATACCGTTGTAATCGGGCGAGTTTCTACTTTCAGATGCAATACGAATTTTTGGGTTAGGTCAATCCGTTCGCGAGATATGGGAGTTTGAAGCTAAGAAATGGTTGACAAGACAACAAATTTTTCGCAATTCTGCTGCTCCAATCGCTTAACCAGAATGGCCTAGGGAAAAAATACGCATACCGTTGTAATCGTGCGAGTGTCTACTTTCAGGCGCAACAGGAATTTTTGGGTTATGTCAATCCGTTCGCGAGATATGGGAGTTTGAAGCCAAGAAATGGTTGACAAGGCAAAAAATTTTTCGCAATTCTGCTGCTCCAAACGCGAAACCAGAATGGCCTAGGGAAAAAGTACACATACCGTTGTAATCGGGCGAGTTTCTACTTTCAGACGCAGCAGGAGTTTTTGGATTGGGTCAATCCGTTCGCGAGATATGGGAGATTGAATCTAAGAAATGGTTGAGAAGGGAATAAATTTTTCGCAATTCTGCTGCTCCAAACGCTTAACCAGACTGGCCTAGGGAAAAAATGAACATACCGTTGTTATCGGGCGAGTTTCTACTTTCAGACGCAGCAGGAATTTTTGGGATTGGTCAAACCGTTCGCGAGATATGGGTCTTTGAAGCTAAGAAATGGTTGAGAAGACAGCACATATTTCGCAATTCTGCTACTCCAAACGCTTAACCAGAATGGCATAGGGAAAAAATACACATACCATTGTAATCGGGCGAGTTTCTACTTTCAGACGCAACAGGAATTTTTGGGTTAGGTCAATCCGTTCGCGAGATATGGGATTTTGAAACTAAGAAATGGTTGACAAGACAACAAATTTTTCGCACTTCTGCTGCTCCAATCGCTTAACCAGAATGGCCTAGGGAAGAAATACGCATACCGTTGTAATCGGGCGAGTTTCTGCTTTCAGATGCAATAGGAATTTTTGGGTTAGGTCAATCCGTTCGCGAGATATGGGAGTTCGAAGCTAAGAGATGGTTGACAAGACATCAAATTTTTCGCAATTCTGCTGCTCCAATCGCTTAACCAGAATGGCCTAGGGAAAAAATGAACATACCGTTGTTATCGGGCGAGTTTCTACTTTCAGACGCAGCAGGAATTTTTGGGATTGGTCAAACCGTTCGCGAGATATGGGTCTTTGAAGCTAAGAAATGGTTGAGAAGACAACAAATTTTTCGCAATTCTGCTGCTCCAAACGCTTAACCAGAATGGCATAGGGAAAAAATACACATACCATTGTAATCGGGCGAGTTTCTACTTTCAGACGCAACAGGAATTTTTGGATTGGGTCAATCCGTTCGCGAGATATGGGAGTTTGAAGCTAAGAAATGGTTGAGAAGAGAATAAATTTTTCGCAATTCTGCTGCTCCAAACGCTTAACCAGAATGGCCTAGGGAAAAAAATGCACATACCGTTGCAATCGGGCGAGTTTCAACTATCAGATGCAATAGGAATTTTCCGGTTAGGTCAATCCGTTCGCGAGATATGGGAGTTTGAAGCTAAGAAATGGTTGAGAAGAGAATAAATTTTTCGCAATTCTGCTGCTCCAAACGCTTAACCAGAATGGCCTAGGGAAAAAATGCACATACCGTTGTAATCGGGCGAGTTTCTACTTTCAGATGCAATACGAATTTTTGGGTTAGGTCAATCCGTTCGCGAGATATGGGAGTTTGAAGCTAAGAAATGGTTGACAAGACAACAAATTTTTCGCAATTCTGCTGCTCCAATCGCTTAACCAGAATGGCCTAGGGAAAAAATACGCATACCGTTGTAATCGTGCGAGTGTCTACTATCAGGCGCAACAGGAATTTTTGGGTTATGTCAATCCGTTCGCGAGATATGGGAGTTTGAAGCCAAGAAATGGTTGACAAGGCAAAAAATTTTTCGCAATTCTGCTGCTCCAAACGCGAAACCAGAATGGCCTAGGGAAAAAGTACACATACCGTTGTAATCGGGCGAGTTTCTACTTTCAGACGCAACAGGAATTTTTGGGTTGAGTCAATCCGTTCGCGAGATATGGGAGTTTGAATCTAAGAAATGGTTGACAAGACAACAAATTTTTCGCAATTCTGCTGCTCCAATCGCTTAACCAGAATGGCCTAGGGAAAAAATACGCATACCGTTGTAATCGTGCGAGTGTCTACTTTCAGGCGCAACAGGAATTTTTGGGTTATGTCAATCCGTTCGCGAGATATGGGAGTTTGAAGCTAAGAAATGGTTGAGAAGACAACAAATTTTTCGCAATTCTGCTGCTCCAAACGCTTAACCAGAATGGCATAGGGAAAAAATACACCTACCGTTGTAATCGGGCGAGTTTCTACTTTCAGATGCAATAGGAATTTTTGGGTTAGGTCAATCCGTTCGCGAGATATGGGAGTTTGAAGCTAAGAAATGGTTGAGAAGAGAATAAATTTTTCGCAATTCTGCTGCTCCAAACGCTTAACCAGAATGGCCTAGGGAAAAAATGCACATACCGCTGTAATCGGGCGAGTTTCAACTTTCAGATGCAATAGGAATTCTTGGGTTAGGTCAATCCGTTCGCGAGATATGGGAGTTTGAATCTAAGAAATGGTTGACAAGACAACAAATTTTTCGCACTTCTGCCGCTCCAATCGCTTAACCAGAATGGCCTAGGGAAAAAATACGCATACCGTTGTTATCGGGCGAGTTTCTACTTTCAGACGCAGCAGGAATTTTTGGGATAGGTCAAACCGTTCGCGAGATATGGGTCTTTGAAGCTAAGAAATGGTTGAGAAGACAACAAATTTTTCGCAATTCTGCTGCTCCAAACGCTTAACCAGAATGGCATAGGGAAAAAATACACACACCATTGTAATCGGGCGAGTTTCTACTTTCAGACGCAACAGGAATTTTTGGATTGGGTCAATCCGTTCGCGAGATATGGGAGATTGAAGCTAAGAAATGGTTGAGAAGAGAATAAATTTTTCGCAATTCTGCTGCTCCAAACGCTTAACCAGAATGGCCTAGGGAAAAAATGAACATACCGTTGTTATCGGGCGAGTTTCTACTTTCAGACGCAGCAGGAATTTTTGGGATTGGTCAAACCGTTCGCGAGATATGGGTCTTTGAAGCTAAGAAATGGTTGAGAAGACAGCACATATTTCGCAATTCTGCTACTCCAAACGCTTAACCAGAATGGCATAGGGAAAAAATACACATACCATTGTAATCGGGCGAGTTTCTACTTTCAGACGCAACAGGAATTTTTGGGTTAGGTCAATCCGTTCGCGAGATATGGGATTTGAAACTAAGAAATGGTTGACAAGACAACAAATTTTTCGCACTTCTGCTGCTCCAATCGCTTAACCAGAATGGCCTAGGGAAGAAATACGCATACCGTTGTAATCGGGCGAGTTTCTGCTTTCAGATGCAATAGGAATTTTTGGGTTAGGTCAATCCGTTCGCGAGATATGGGAGTTCGAAGCTAAGAGATGGTTGACAAGACATCAAATTTTTCGCAATTCTGCTGCTCCAATCGCTTAACCAGAATGGCCTAGGGAAAAAATGAACATACCGTTGTTATCGGGCGAGTTTCTACTTTCAGACGCAGCAGGAATTTTTGGGATTGGTCAAACCGTTCGCGAGATATGGGTCTTTGAAGCTAAGAAATGGTTGAGAAGACAACAAATTTTTCGCAATTCTGCTGCTCCAAACGCTTAACCAGAATGGCATAGGGAAAAAATACACATACCATTGTAATCGGGCGAGTTTCTACTTTCAGACGCAACAGGAATTTTTGGATTGGGTCAATCCGTTCGCGAGATATGGGAGTTTGAAGCTAAGAAATGGTTGAGAAGAGAATAAATTTTTCGCAATTCTGCTGCTCCAAACGCTTAACCAGAATGGCCTAGGGAAAAAAATGCACATACCGTTGCAATCGGGCGAGTTTCAACTATCAGATGCAATAGGAATTTTTGGGTTAGGTCAATCCGTTCGCGAGATATGGGAGTTTGAAGCTAAGAAATGGTTGAGAAGAGAATAAATTTTTCGCAATTCTGCTGCTCCAAACGCTTAACCAGAATGGCCTAGGGAAAAAATGCACATACCGTTGTAATCGGGCGAGTTTCTACTTTCAGATGCAATACGAATTTTTGGGTTAGGTCAATCCGTTCGCGAGATATGGGAGTTTGAAGCTAAGAAATGGTTGACAAGACAACAAATTTTTCGCAATTCTGCTGCTCCAATCGCTTAACCAGAATGGCCTAGGGAAAAAATACGCATACCGTTGTAATCGTGCGAGTGTCTACTTTCAGGCGCAACAGGAATTTTTGGGTTATGTCAATCCGTTCGCGAGATATGGGAGTTTGAAGCCAAGAAATGGTTGACAAGGCAAAAAATTTTTCGCAATTCTGCTGCTCCAAACGCGAAACCAGAATGGCCTAGGGAAAAAGTACACATACCGTTGTAATCGGGCGAGTTTCTACTTTCAGACGCAACAGGAATTTTTGGGTTGAGTCAATCCGTTCGCGAGATATGGGAGTTTGAATCTAAGAAATGGTTGACAAGACAACAAATTTTTCGCAATTCTGCTGCTCCAATCGCTTAACCAGAATGGCCAAGGGAAAAAATACGCATACCGTTGTAATCGTGCGAGTGTCTACTTTCAGGCGCAACAGGAATTTTTGGGTTATGTCAATCCGTTCGCGAGATATGGGAGTTTGAAGCTAAGAAATGGTTGAGAAGACAACAAATTTTTCGCAATTCTGCTGCTCCAAACGCTTAACCAGAATGGCATAGGGAAAAAATACACCTACCGTTGTAATCGTGCGAGTGTCTACTTTCAGGCGCAACAGGAATTTTTGGGTTATGTCAATCCGTTCGCGAGATATGGGAGTTTGAAGCTAAGAAATGGTTGAGAAGACAACAAATTTTTCGCAATTCTGCTGCTCCAAACGCTTAACCAGAATGGCATAGGGAAAAAATACACCTACCGTTGTAATCGGGCGAGTTTCTACTTTCAGATGCAATAGGAATTTTTGGGTTAGGTCAATCCGTTCGCGAGATATGGGAGTTTGAAGCTAAGAAATGGTTGAGAAGAGAATAAATTTTTCGCAATTCTGCTGCTCCAAACGCTTAACCAGAATGGCCTAGGGAAAAAATGCACATACCGCTGTAATCGGGCGAGTTTCAACTTTCAGATGCAATAGGAATTCTTGGGTTAGGTCAATCCGTTCGCGAGATATGGGAGTTTGAATCTAAGAAATGGTTGACAAGACAACAAATTTTTCGCACTTCTGCTGCTCCAATCGCTTAACCAGAATGGCCTAGGGAAAAAATACGCATACCGTTGTTATCGGGCGAGTTTCTACTTTCAGACGCAGCAGGAATTTTTGGGATAGGTCAAACCGTTCGCGAGATATGGGTCTTTGAAGCTAAGAAATGGTTGAGAAGACAACAAATTTTTCGCAATTCTGCTGCTCCAAACGCTTAACCAGAATGGCATAGGGAAAAAATACACACACCATTGTAATCGGGCGAGTTTCTACTTTCAGACGCAACAGGAATTTTTGGATTGGGTCAATCCGTTCGCGAGATATGGGAGATTGAAGCTAAGAAATGGTTGAGAAGAGAATAAATTTTTCGCAATTCTGCTGCTCCAAACGCTTAACCAGAATGGCCTAGGGAAAAAATGAACATACCGTTGTTATCGGGCGAGTTTCTACTTTCAGACGCAGCAGGAATTTTTGGGATTGGTCAAACCGTTCGCGAGATATGGGTCTTTGAAGCTAAGAAATGGTTGAGAAGACAGCACATATTTCGCAATTCTGCTACTCCAAACGCTTAACCAGAATGGCATAGGGAAAAAATACACATACCATTGTAATCGGGCGAGTTTCTACTTTCAGACGCAACAGGAATTTTTGGGTTAGGTCAATCCGTTCGCGAGATATGGGATTTGAAACTAAGAAATGGTTGACAAGACAACAAATTTTTCGCACTTCTGCTGCTCCAATCGCTTAACCAGAATGGCCTAGGGAAGAAATACGCATACCGTTGTAATCGGGCGAGTTTCTGCTTTCAGATGCAATAGGAATTTTTGGGTTAGGTCAATCCGTTCGCGAGATATGGGAGTTCGAAGCTAAGAGATGGTTGACAAGACATCAAATTTTTCGCAATTCTGCTGCTCCAATCGCTTAACCAGAATGGCCTAGGGAAAAAATGAACATACCGTTGTTATCGGGCGAGTTTCTACTTTCAGACGCAGCAGGAATTTTTGGGATTGGTCAAACCGTTCGCGAGATATGGGTCTTTGAAGCTAAGAAATGGTTGAGAAGACAACAAATTTTTCGCAATTCTGCTGCTCCAAACGCTTAACCAGAATGGCATAGGGAAAAAATACACATACCATTGTAATCGGGCGAGTTTCTACTTTCAGACGCAACAGGAATTTTTGGATTGGGTCAATCCGTTCGCGAGATATGGGAGTTTGAAGCTAAGAAATGGTTGAGAAGAGATTAAATTTTTCGCAATTCTGCTGCTCCAAACGCTTAACCAGAATGGCCTAGGGAAAAAAATGCACATACCGTTGCAATCGGGCGAGTTTCAACTATCAGATGCAATAGGAATTTTTGGGTTAGGTCAATCCGTTCGCGAGATATGGGAGTTTGAAGCTAAGAAATGGTTGAGAAGAGAATAAATTTTTCGCAATTCTGCTGCTCCAAACGCTTAACCAGAATGGCCTAGGGAAAAAATGCACATACCGTTGTAATCGGGCGAGTTTCTACTTTCAGATGCAATACGAATTTTTGGGTTAGGTCAATCCGTTCGCGAGATATGGGAGTTTGAAGCTAAGAAATGGTTGACAAGACAACAAATTTTTCGCAATTCTGCTGCTCCAATCGCTTAACCAGAATGGCCTAGGGAAAAAATACGCATACCGTTGTAATCGTGCGAGTGTCTACTTTCAGGCGCAACAGGAATTTTTGGGTTATGTCAATCCGTTCGCGAGATATGGGAGTTTGAAGCCAAGAAATGGTTGACAAGGCAAAAAATTTTTCGCAATTCTGCTGCTCCAAACGCGAAACCAGAATGGCCTAGGGAAAAAGTACACATACCGTTGTAATCGGGCGAGTTTCTACTTTCAGACGCAACAGGAATTTTTGGGTTGAGTCAATCCGTTCGCGAGATATGGGAGTTTGAATCTAAGAAATGGTTGACAAGACAACAAATTTTTCGCAATTCTGCTGCTCCAATCGCTTAACCAGAATGGCCTAGGGAAAAAATACGCATACCGTTGTAATCGTGCGAGTGTCTACTTTCAGGCGCAACAGGAATTTTTGGGTTATGTCAATCCGTTCGCGAGATATGGGAGTTTGAAGCTAAGAAATGGTTGAGAAGACAACAAATTTTTCGCAATTCTGCTGCTCCAAACGCTTAACCAGAATGGCATAGGGAAAAAATACACCTACCGTTGTAATCGGGCGAGTTTCTACTTTCAGATGCAATAGGAATTTTTGGGTTAGGTCAATCCGTTCGCGAGATATGGGAGTTTGAAGCTAAGAAATGGTTGAGAAGAGAATAAATTTTTCGCAATTCTGCTGCTCCAAACGCTTAACCAGAATGGCCTAGGGAAAAAATGCACATACCGCTGTAATCGGGCGAGTTTCAACTTTCAGATGCAATAGGAATTCTTGGGTTAGGTCAATCCGTTCGCGAGATATGGGAGTTTGAATCTAAGAAATGGTTGACAAGACAACAAATTTTTCGCACTTCTGCCGCTCCAATCGCTTAACCAGAATGGCCTAGGGAAAAAATACGCATACCGTTGTTATCGGGCGAGTTTCTACTTTCAGACGCAGCAGGAATTTTTGGGATAGGTCAAACCGTTCGCGAGATATGGGTCTTTGAAGCTAAGAAATGGTTGAGAAGACAACAAATTTTTCGCAATTCTGCTGCTCCAAACGCTTAACCAGAATGGCATAGGGAAAAAATACACACACCATTGTAATCGGGCGAGTTTCTACTTTCAGACGCAACAGGAATTTTTGGATTGGGTCAATCCGTTCGCGAGATATGGGAGATTGAAGCTAAGAAATGGTTGAGAAGAGAATAAATTTTTCGCAATTCTGCTGCTCCAAACGCTTAACCAGAATGGCCTAGGGAAAAAATGAACATACCGTTGTTATCGGGCGAGTTTCTACTTTCAGACGCAGCAGGAATTTTTGGGATTGGTCAAACCGTTCGCGAGGTATGGGTCTTTGAAGCTAAGAAATGGTTGAGAAGACAGCACATATTTCGCAATTCTGCTACTCCAAACGCTTAACCAGAATGGCATAGGGAAAAAATACACATACCATTGTAATCGGGCGAGTTTCTACTTTCAGACGCAACAGGAATTTTTGGGTTAGGTCAATCCGTTCGCGAGATATGGGATTTGAAACTAAGAAATGGTTGACAAGACAACAAATTTTTCGCACTTCTGCTGCTCCAATCGCTTAACCAGAATGGCCTAGGGAAGAAATACGCATACCGTTGTAATCGGGCGAGTTTCTGCTTTCAGATGCAATAGGAATTTTTGGGTTAGGTCAATCCGTTCGCGAGATATGGGAGTTCGAAGCTAAGAGATGGTTGACAAGACATCAAATTTTTCGCAATTCTGCTGCTCCAATCGCTTAACCAGAATGGCCTAGGGAAAAAATGAACATACCGTTGTTATCGGGCGAGTTTCTACTTTCAGACGCAGCAGGAATTTTTGGGATTGGTCAAACCGTTCGCGAGATATGGGTCTTTGAAGCTAAGAAATGGTTGAGAAGACAACAAATTTTTCGCAATTCTGCTGCTCCAAACGCTTAACCAGAATGGCATAGGGAAAAAATACACATACCATTGTAATCGGGCGAGTTTCTACTTTCAGACGCAACAGGAATTTTTGGATTGGGTCAATCCGTTCGCGAGATATGGGAGTTTGAAGCTAAGAAATGGTTGAGAAGAGAATAAATTTTTCGCAATTCTGCTGCTCCAAACGCTTAACCAGAATGGCCTAGGGAAAAAAATGCACATACCGTTGCAATCGGGCGAGTTTCAACTATCAGATGCAATAGGAATTTTTGGGTTAGGTCAATCCGTTCGCGAGATATGGGAGTTTGAAGCTAAGAAATGGTTGAGAAGAGAATAAATTTTTCGCAATTCTGCTGCTCCAAACGCTTAACCAGAATGGCCTAGGGAAAAAATGCACATACCGTTGTAATCGGGCGAGTTTCTACTTTCAGATGCAATACGAATTTTTGGGTTAGGTCAATCCGTTCGCGAGATATGGGAGTTTGAAGCTAAGAAATGGTTGACAAGACAACAAATTTTTCGCAATTCTGCTGCTCCAATCGCTTAACCAGAATGGCCTAGGGAAAAAATACGCATACCGTTGTAATCGTGCGAGTGTCTACTTTCAGGCGCAACAGGAATTTTTGGGTTATGTCAATCCGTTCGCGAGATATGGGAGTTTGAAGCCAAGAAATGGTTGACAAGGCAAAAAATTTTTCGCAATTCTGCTGCTCCAAACGCGAAACCAGAATGGCCTAGGGAAAAAGTACACATACCGTTGTAATCGGGCGAGTTTCTACTTTCAGACGCAACAGGAATTTTTGGGTTGAGTCAATCCGTTCGCGAGATATGGGAGTTTGAATCTAAGAAATGGTTGACAAGACAACAAATTTTTCGCAATTCTGCTGCTCCAATCGCTTAACCAGAATGGCCAAGGGAAAAAATACGCATACCGTTGTAATCGTGCGAGTGTCTACTTTCAGGCGCAACAGGAATTTTTGGGTTATGTCAATCCGTTCGCGAGATATGGGAGTTTGAAGCTAAGAAATGGTTGAGAAGACAACAAATTTTTCGCAATTCTGCTGCTCCAAACGCTTAACCAGAATGGCATAGGGAAAAAATACACCTACCGTTGTAATCGGGCGAGTTTCTACTTTCAGATGCAATAGGAATTTTTGGGTTAGGTCAATCCGTTCGCGAGATATGG
Source organism: Ptiloglossa arizonensis (assembly GCF_051014685.1). Taxonomy (NCBI): domain Eukaryota; kingdom Metazoa; phylum Arthropoda; class Insecta; order Hymenoptera; family Colletidae; genus Ptiloglossa; species Ptiloglossa arizonensis. The sequence continues at coordinate 1,111,397 of NW_027478506.1, forward strand.
GAGTTTGAAGCTAAGAAATGGTTGAGAAGAGAATAAATTTTTCGCAATTCTGCTGCTCCAAACGCTTAACCAGAATGGCCTAGGGAAAAAATGCACATACCGCTGTAATCGGGCGAGTTTCAACTTTCAGATGCAATAGGAATTCTTGGGTTAGGTCAATCCGTTCGCGAGATATGGGAGTTTGAATCTAAGAAATGGTTGACAAGACAACAAATTTTTCGCACTTCTGCTGCTCCAATCGCTTAACCAGAATGGCCTAGGGAAAAAATACGCATACCGTTGTTATCGGGCGAGTTTCTACTTTCAGACGCAGCAGGAATTTTTGGGATAGGTCAAACCGTTCGCGAGATATGGGTCTTTGAAGCTAAGAAATGGTTGAGAAGACAACAAATTTTTCGCAATTCTGCTGCTCCAAACGCTTAACCAGAATGGCATAGGGAAAAAATACACACACCATTGTAATCGGGCGAGTTTCTACTTTCAGACGCAACAGGAATTTTTGGATTGGGTCAATCCGTTCGCGAGATATGGGAGATTGAAGCTAAGAAATGGTTGAGAAGAGAATAAATTTTTCGCAATTCTGCTGCTCCAAACGCTTAACCAGAATGGCCTAGGGAAAAAATGAACATACCGTTGTTATCGGGCGAGTTTCTACTTTCAGACGCAGCAGGAATTTTTGGGATTGGTCAAACCGTTCGCGAGATATGGGTCTTTGAAGCTAAGAAATGGTTGAGAAGACAGCACATATTTCGCAATTCTGCTACTCCAAACGCTTAACCAGAATGGCATAGGGAAAAAATACACATACCATTGTAATCGGGCGAGTTTCTACTTTCAGACGCAACAGGAATTTTTGGGTTAGGTCAATCCGTTCGCGAGATATGGGATTTGAAACTAAGAAATGGTTGACAAGACAACAAATTTTTCGCACTTCTGCTGCTCCAATCGCTTAACCAGAATGGCCTAGGGAAGAAATACGCATACCGTTGTAATCGGGCGAGTTTCTGCTTTCAGATGCAATAGGAATTTTTGGGTTAGGTCAATCCGTTCGCGAGATATGGGAGTTCGAAGCTAAGAGATGGTTGACAAGACATCAAATTTTTCGCAATTCTGCTGCTCCAATCGCTTAACCAGAATGGCCTAGGGAAAAAATGAACATACCGTTGTTATCGGGCGAGTTTCTACTTTCAGACGCAGCAGGAATTTTTGGGATTGGTCAAACCGTTCGCGAGATATGGGTCTTTGAAGCTAAGAAATGGTTGAGAAGACAACAAATTTTTCGCAATTCTGCTGCTCCAAACGCTTAACCAGAATGGCATAGGGAAAAAATACACATACCATTGTAATCGGGCGAGTTTCTACTTTCAGACGCAACAGGAATTTTTGGATTGGGTCAATCCGTTCGCGAGATATGGGAGTTTGAAGCTAAGAAATGGTTGAGAAGAGATTAAATTTTTCGCAATTCTGCTGCTCCAAACGCTTAACCAGAATGGCCTAGGGAAAAAAATGCACATACCGTTGCAATCGGGCGAGTTTCAACTATCAGATGCAATAGGAATTTTTGGGTTAGGTCAATCCGTTCGCGAGATATGGGAGTTTGAAGCTAAGAAATGGTTGAGAAGAGAATAAATTTTTCGCAATTCTGCTGCTCCAAACGCTTAACCAGAATGGCCTAGGGAAAAAATGCACATACCGTTGTAATCGGGCGAGTTTCTACTTTCAGATGCAATACGAATTTTTGGGTTAGGTCAATCCGTTCGCGAGATATGGGAGTTTGAAGCTAAGAAATGGTTGACAAGACAACAAATTTTTCGCAATTCTGCTGCTCCAATCGCTTAACCAGAATGGCCTAGGGAAAAAATACGCATACCGTTGTAATCGTGCGAGTGTCTACTTTCAGGCGCAACAGGAATTTTTGGGTTATGTCAATCCGTTCGCGAGATATGGGAGTTTGAAGCCAAGAAATGGTTGACAAGGCAAAAAATTTTTCGCAATTCTGCTGCTCCAAACGCGAAACCAGAATGGCCTAGGGAAAAAGTACACATACCGTTGTAATCGGGCGAGTTTCTACTTTCAGACGCAACAGGAATTTTTGGGTTGAGTCAATCCGTTCGCGAGATATGGGAGTTTGAATCTAAGAAATGGTTGACAAGACAACAAATTTTTCGCAATTCTGCTGCTCCAATCGCTTAACCAGAATGGCCTAGGGAAAAAATACGCATACCGTTGTAATCGTGCGAGTGTCTACTTTCAGGCGCAACAGGAATTTTTGGGTTATGTCAATCCGTTCGCGAGATATGGGAGTTTGAAGCTAAGAAATGGTTGAGAAGACAACAAATTTTTCGCAATTCTGCTGCTCCAAACGCTTAACCAGAATGGCATAGGGAAAAAATACACCTACCGTTGTAATCGGGCGAGTTTCTACTTTCAGATGCAATAGGAATTTTTGGGTTAGGTCAATCCGTTCGCGAGATATGGGAGTTTGAAGCTAAGAAATGGTTGAGAAGAGAATAAATTTTTCGCAATTCTGCTGCTCCAAACGCTTAACCAGAATGGCCTAGGGAAAAAATGCACATACCGCTGTAATCGGGCGAGTTTCAACTTTCAGATGCAATAGGAATTCTTGGGTTAGGTCAATCCGTTCGCGAGATATGGGAGTTTGAATCTAAGAAATGGTTGACAAGACAACAAATTTTTCGCACTTCTGCCGCTCCAATCGCTTAACCAGAATGGCCTAGGGAAAAAATACGCATACCGTTGTTATCGGGCGAGTTTCTACTTTCAGACGCAGCAGGAATTTTTGGGATAGGTCAAACCGTTCGCGAGATATGGGTCTTTGAAGCTAAGAAATGGTTGAGAAGACAACAAATTTTTCGCAATTCTGCTGCTCCAAACGCTTAACCAGAATGGCATAGGGAAAAAATACACACACCATTGTAATCGGGCGAGTTTCTACTTTCAGACGCAACAGGAATTTTTGGATTGGGTCAATCCGTTCGCGAGATATGGGAGATTGAAGCTAAGAAATGGTTGAGAAGAGAATAAATTTTTCGCAATTCTGCTGCTCCAAACGCTTAACCAGAATGGCCTAGGGAAAAAATGAACATACCGTTGTTATCGGGCGAGTTTCTACTTTCAGACGCAGCAGGAATTTTTGGGATTGGTCAAACCGTTCGCGAGATATGGGTCTTTGAAGCTAAGAAATGGTTGAGAAGACAGCACATATTTCGCAATTCTGCTACTCCAAACGCTTAACCAGAATGGCATAGGGAAAAAATACACATACCATTGTAATCGGGCGAGTTTCTACTTTCAGACGCAACAGGAATTTTTGGGTTAGGTCAATCCGTTCGCGAGATATGGGATTTGAAACTAAGAAATGGTTGACAAGACAACAAATTTTTCGCACTTCTGCTGCTCCAATCGCTTAACCAGAATGGCCTAGGGAAGAAATACGCATACCGTTGTAATCGGGCGAGTTTCTGCTTTCAGATGCAATAGGAATTTTTGGGTTAGGTCAATCCGTTCGCGAGATATGGGAGTTCGAAGCTAAGAGATGGTTGACAAGACATCAAATTTTTCGCAATTCTGCTGCTCCAATCGCTTAACCAGAATGGCCTAGGGAAAAAATGAACATACCGTTGTTATCGGGCGAGTTTCTACTTTCAGACGCAGCAGGAATTTTTGGGATTGGTCAAACCGTTCGCGAGATATGGGTCTTTGAAGCTAAGAAATGGTTGAGAAGACAACAAATTTTTCGCAATTCTGCTGCTCCAAACGCTTAACCAGAATGGCATAGGGAAAAAATACACATACCATTGTAATCGGGCGAGTTTCTACTTTCAGACGCAACAGGAATTTTTGGATTGGGTCAATCCGTTCGCGAGATATGGGAGTTTGAAGCTAAGAAATGGTTGAGAAGAGAATAAATTTTTCGCAATTCTGCTGCTCCAAACGCTTAACCAGAATGGCCTAGGGAAAAAAATGCACATACCGTTGCAATCGGGCGAGTTTCAACTATCAGATGCAATAGGAATTTTTGGGTTAGGTCAATCCGTTCGCGAGATATGGGAGTTTGAAGCTAAGAAATGGTTGAGAAGAGAATAAATTTTTCGCAATTCTGCTGCTCCAAACGCTTAACCAGAATGGCCTAGGGAAAAAATGCACATACCGTTGTAATCGGGCGAGTTTCTACTTTCAGATGCAATACGAATTTTTGGGTTAGGTCAATCCGTTCGCGAGATATGGGAGTTTGAAGCTAAGAAATGGTTGACAAGACAACAAATTTTTCGCAATTCTGCTGCTCCAATCGCTTAACCAGAATGGCCTAGGGAAAAAATACGCATACCGTTGTAATCGTGCGAGTGTCTACTTTCAGGCGCAACAGGAATTTTTGGGTTATGTCAATCCGTTCGCGAGATATGGGAGTTTGAAGCCAAGAAATGGTTGACAAGGCAAAAAATTTTTCGCAATTCTGCTGCTCCAAACGCGAAACCAGAATGGCCTAGGGAAAAAGTACACATACCGTTGTAATCGGGCGAGTTTCTACTTTCAGACGCAACAGGAATTTTTGGGTTGAGTCAATCCGTTCGCGAGATATGGGAGTTTGAATCTAAGAAATGGTTGACAAGACAACAAATTTTTCGCAATTCTGCTGCTCCAATCGCTTAACCAGAATGGCCAAGGGAAAAAATACGCATACCGTTGTAATCGTGCGAGTGTCTACTTTCAGGCGCAACAGGAATTTTTGGGTTATGTCAATCCGTTCGCGAGATATGGGAGTTTGAAGCTAAGAAATGGTTGAGAAGACAACAAATTTTTCGCAATTCTGCTGCTCCAAACGCTTAACCAGAATGGCATAGGGAAAAAATACACCTACCGTTGTAATCGGGCGAGTTTCTACTTTCAGATGCAATAGGAATTTTTGGGTTAGGTCAATCCGTTCGCGAGATATGGGAGTTTGAAGCTAAGAAATGGTTGAGAAGAGAATAAATTTTTCGCAATTCTGCTGCTCCAAACGCTTAACCAGAATGGCCTAGGGAAAAAATGCACATACCGCTGTAATCGGGCGAGTTTCAACTTTCAGATGCAATAGGAATTCTTGGGTTAGGTCAATCCGTTCGCGAGATATGGGAGTTTGAATCTAAGAAATGGTTGACAAGACAACAAATTTTTCGCACTTCTGCTGCTCCAATCGCTTAACCAGAATGGCCTAGGGAAAAAATACGCATACCGTTGTTATCGGGCGAGTTTCTACTTTCAGACGCAGCAGGAATTTTTGGGATAGGTCAAACCGTTCGCGAGATATGGGTCTTTGAAGCTAAGAAATGGTTGAGAAGACAACAAATTTTTCGCAATTCTGCTGCTCCAAACGCTTAACCAGAATGGCATAGGGAAAAAATACACACACCATTGTAATCGGGCGAGTTTCTACTTTCAGACGCAACAGGAATTTTTGGATTGGGTCAATCCGTTCGCGAGATATGGGAGATTGAAGCTAAGAAATGGTTGAGAAGAGAATAAATTTTTCGCAATTCTGCTGCTCCAAACGCTTAACCAGAATGGCCTAGGGAAAAAATGAACATACCGTTGTTATCGGGCGAGTTTCTACTTTCAGACGCAGCAGGAATTTTTGGGATTGGTCAAACCGTTCGCGAGATATGGGTCTTTGAAGCTAAGAAATGGTTGAGAAGACAGCACATATTTCGCAATTCTGCTACTCCAAACGCTTAACCAGAATGGCATAGGGAAAAAATACACATACCATTGTAATCGGGCGAGTTTCTACTTTCAGACGCAACAGGAATTTTTGGGTTAGGTCAATCCGTTCGCGAGATATGGGATTTGAAACTAAGAAATGGTTGACAAGACAACAAATTTTTCGCACTTCTGCTGCTCCAATCGCTTAACCAGAATGGCCTAGGGAAGAAATACGCATACCGTTGTAATCGGGCGAGTTTCTGCTTTCAGATGCAATAGGAATTTTTGGGTTAGGTCAATCCGTTCGCGAGATATGGGAGTTCGAAGCTAAGAGATGGTTGACAAGACATCAAATTTTTCGCAATTCTGCTGCTCCAATCGCTTAACCAGAATGGCCTAGGGAAAAAATGAACATACCGTTGTTATCGGGCGAGTTTCTACTTTCAGACGCAGCAGGAATTTTTGGGATTGGTCAAACCGTTCGCGAGATATGGGTCTTTGAAGCTAAGAAATGGTTGAGAAGACAACAAATTTTTCGCAATTCTGCTGCTCCAAACGCTTAACCAGAATGGCATAGGGAAAAAATACACATACCATTGTAATCGGGCGAGTTTCTACTTTCAGACGCAACAGGAATTTTTGGATTGGGTCAATCCGTTCGCGAGATATGGGAGTTTGAAGCTAAGAAATGGTTGAGAAGAGATTAAATTTTTCGCAATTCTGCTGCTCCAAACGCTTAACCAGAATGGCCTAGGGAAAAAAATGCACATACCGTTGCAATCGGGCGAGTTTCAACTATCAGATGCAATAGGAATTTTTGGGTTAGGTCAATCCGTTCGCGAGATATGGGAGTTTGAAGCTAAGAAATGGTTGAGAAGAGAATAAATTTTTCGCAATTCTGCTGCTCCAAACGCTTAACCAGAATGGCCTAGGGAAAAAATGCACATACCGTTGTAATCGGGCGAGTTTCTACTTTCAGATGCAATACGAATTTTTGGGTTAGGTCAATCCGTTCGCGAGATATGGGAGTTTGAAGCTAAGAAATGGTTGACAAGACAACAAATTTTTCGCAATTCTGCTGCTCCAATCGCTTAACCAGAATGGCCTAGGGAAAAAATACGCATACCGTTGTAATCGTGCGAGTGTCTACTTTCAGGCGCAACAGGAATTTTTGGGTTATGTCAATCCGTTCGCGAGATATGGGAGTTTGAAGCCAAGAAATGGTTGACAAGGCAAAAAATTTTTCGCAATTCTGCTGCTCCAAACGCGAAACCAGAATGGCCTAGGGAAAAAGTACACATACCGTTGTAATCGGGCGAGTTTCTACTTTCAGACGCAACAGGAATTTTTGGGTTGAGTCAATCCGTTCGCGAGATATGGGAGTTTGAAGCTAAGAAATGGTTGAGAAGACAACAAATTTTTCGCAATTCTGCTGCTCCAAACGCTTAACCAGAATGGCATAGGGAAAAAATACACCTACCGTTGTAATCGGGCGAGTTTCTACTTTCAGATGCAATAGGAATTTTTGGGTTAGGTCAATCCGTTCGCGAGATATGGGAGTTTGAAGCTAAGAAATGTTTGAGAAGAGAATAAATTTTTCGCAATTCTGCTGCTCCAAACGCTTAACCAGAATGGCCTAGGGAAAAAATGCACATACCGCTGTAATCGGGCGAGTTTCAACTTTCAGATGCAATAGGAATTCTTGGGTTAGGTCAATCCGTTCGCGAGATATGGGAGTTTGAATCTAAGAAATGGTTGACAAGACAACAAATTTTTCGCACTTCTGCTGCTCCAATCGCTTAACCAGAATGGCCTAGGGAAAAAATACGCATACCGTTGTTATCGGGCGAGTTTCTACTTTCAGACGCAGCAGGAATTTTTGGGATAGGTCAAACCGTTCGCGAGATATGGGTCTTTGAAGCTAAGAAATGGTTGAGAAGACAAAAAATTTTTCGCAATTCTGCTGCTCCAAACGCTTAACCAGAATGGCATAGGGAAAAAATACACACACCATTGTAATCGGGTGAGTTTCTACTTTCAGACGCAACAGGAATTTTTGGATTGGGTCAATCCGTTCGCGAGATATGGGAGATTGAAGCTAAGAAATGGTTGAGAAGAGAATAAATTTTTCGCAATTCTGCTGCTCCAAACGCTTAACCAGAATGGCCTAGGGAAAAAATGAACATACCGTTGTTATCGGGCGAGTTTCTACTTTCAGACGCAGCAGGAATTTTTGGGATTGGTCAAACCGTTCGCGAGATATGGGTCTTTGAAGCTAAGAAATGGTTGAGAAGACAGCACATATTTCGCAATTCTGCTACTCCAAACGCTTAACCAGAATGGCATAGGGAAAAAATACACATACCATTGTAATCGGGCGAGTTTCTACTTTCAGACGCAACAGGAATTTTTGGGTTAGGTCAATCCGTTCGCGAGATATGGGATTTTGAAACTAAGAAATGGTTGACAAGACAACAAATTTTTCGCACTTCTGCTGCTCCAATCGCTTAACCAGAATGGCCTAGGGAAGAAATACGCATACCGTTGTAATCGGGCGAGTTTCTGCTTTCAGATGCAATAGGAATTTTTGGTTTAGGTCAATCCGTTCGCGAGATATGGGAGTTCGAAGCTAAGAGATGGTTGACAAGACATCAAATTTTTCGCAATTCTGCTGCTCCAATCGCTTAACCAGAATGGCCTAGGGAAAAAATGAACATACCGTTGTTATCGGGCGAGTTTCTACTTTCAGACGCAGCAGGAATTTTTGGGATTGGTCAAACCGTTCGCGAGATATGGGTCTTTGAAGCTAAGAAATGGTTGAGAAGACAACAAATTTTTCGCAATTCTGCTGCTCCAAACGCTTAACCAGAATGGCATAGGGAAAAAATACACATACCATTGTAATCGGGCGAGTTTCTACTTTCAGACGCAACAGGAATTTTTGGATTGGGTCAATCCGTTCGCGAGATATGGGAGTTTGAAGCTAAGAAATGGTTGAGAAGAGAATAAATTTTTCGCAATTCTGCTGCTCCAAACGCTTAACCAGGATGGCCTAGGGAAAAAAATGCACATACCGTTGCAATCGGGCGAGTTTCAACTATCAGATGCAATAGGAATTTTTGGGTTAGGTCAATCCGTTCGCGAGATATGGGAGTTTGAAGCTAAGAAATGGTTGACAAGACAACAAATTCTTCGCACTTCTGCTGCTCCAATCGCTTAACCAGAATGGCCTAGGGAAAAAATACGCATACCGTTGTAATCGGGCGAGTTTCTGCTTTCAGATGCAATAGGAATTTTTGGGTTAGGTCAATCCGTTCGCGAGATATGGGTGTTCGAAGCTAAGAGATGGTTGAGAAGACAACAAATTTTTCGCAATTCTGCTGCTCCAAACGCTTAGCCAGAATGGCATAGGGAAAAAATACACATACCGTTGCAATCGGGCGAGTTTCTACTCTCAGACGCAACAGGAATTTTTGGGTTGGGTAAAAAAACCGTTCGCGAGATATGGGAGTTTGAAGCCAAGAAATGGTTGAGAACGCAAAAAATTTTTCGCAATTCTGCTGCTCCAAACGCTTAACCAGAATGGCCTAGGGAAAAAATACACATACCGTTGTAATCGGGCGAGTTTCTACTTTCAGATGCAATAGGAATTTTTGGGTTAGGTCAATCCGTTCGCGAGATATGGGAGTTTGAAGCTAAGAAATGGTTGAGAAGAGAATAAATTTTTCGCAATTCTGCTGCTCCAAACGCTTAAGCAGAATGGCCTAGGGAAAAAATGCACATACCGTTGTAATCGGGCGAGTTTCAACTTTCAGATGCAATAGGAATTCTTGGGTTAGGTCAATCCGTTCGCGAGATATGGGAGTTTGAATCTAAGAAATGGTTGACAAGACATCAAATTTTTCGCAATTCTGCTGCTCCAATCGCTTAACCAGAATGGCCTAGGGAAAAAATGAACATACCGTTTTTATCGGGCGAGTTTCTACTTTCAGACGCAGCAGGAATTTTTGGGATTGGTCAAACCGTTCGCGAGATATGGGTCTTTGAAGCTAAGAAATGGTTGAGAAGACAACAAATTTTTCGCAATTCTGCTGCTCCAAACGCTTAACCAGAATGGCATAGGGAAAAAATGCACATACCGTTGCAATCGGGCGAGTTTCAACTATCAGATGCAATAGGAATTTTTGGGTTAGGTCAATCCGTTCGCGAGATATGGGAGTTTGAATCTAAGAAATGGTTGACAAGACATCAAATTTTTCGCAATTCTGCTGCTCCAATCGCTTAACCAGAATGGCCTAGGGAAAAAATGAACATACCGTTTTTATCGGGCGAGTTTCTACTTTCAGACGCAGCAGGAATTTTTGGGATTGGTCAAACCGTTCGCGAGATATGGGTCTTTGAAGCTAAGAAATGGTTGAGAAGACAACAAATTTTTCGCAATTCTGCTGCTCCAAACGCTTAACCAGAATGGCATAGGGAAAAAATGCACATACCGTTGTAATCGGGCTAGTTTCTGCTTTCAGATGCAATAGGAATTTTTGGGTTAGGTCAATCCGTTCGCGAGATATGGGAGTTCGAAGCTAAGAGATGGTTGAGAAGACAACAAATTTTTCGCAATTCTGCTGCTCCAAACGCTTAGCCAGAATGGCATAGGGAAAAAATACACATACCGTTGCAATCGGGCGAGTTTCTACTCTCAGACGCAACAGGAATTTTTGGGTTGGGTCAAACCGTTCGCGAGATATGGGAGTTTGAAGCTAAGAAATGGTTGAGAAGAGAATAAATTTTTCGCAATTCTGCTGCTCCAAACGCTTAACCAGAGTTGCCTAGGGAAAAAATGCACATACCGTTGTAATCGGGCGAGTTTCTACTTTCAGACGCAACAGGAATTTTTGGGTTGGGTCAATCCGTTCGCGAGATATGGGAGTTTGAAGCTAAGAAATGGTTGAGAAGAGAATAAATTTTTCGCAATTCTGCTGCTCCAAACGCTTAACCAGAATGGCCTAGGGAAAAAATGAACATACCGTTGTAATCGGGCGAGTTTCAACTATCAGATGCAATAGGAATTTTTGGGATTGGTCAAACCGTTCGCGAGATATGGGTCTTTGAAGCTAAGAAATGGTTGAGAAGACAACAAATTTTTCGCAATTCTGCTGCTCCAAACGCTTAACCAGAATGGCATAGGGAAAAAATGCACATACCGTTGTAATCGGGCGAGTTTCTGCTTTCAGATGCAATAGGAATTTTTGGGTTAGGTCAATCCGTTCGCGAGATATGGGAGTTCGAAGCTAAGAGATGGTTGAGAAGACAACAAATTTTTCGCAATTCTGCTGCTCCAAACGCTTAGCCAGAATGGCATAGGGAAAAAATACACATACCGTTGCAATCGGGCGAGTTTCTACTCTCAGACGCAACAGGAATTTTTGGGTTGGGTCAAACCGTTCGCGAGATATGGGAGTTTGAAGCTAAGAAATGGTTGAGAAGAGAATAAATTTTTCGCAATTCTGCTGCTCCAAACGCTTAACCAGAATGGCATAGGGAAAAAATACACCTACCGTTGTAATCGGGCGAGTTTCTACTTTCAGATGCAATAGGAATTTTTGGGTTAGGTCAATCCGTTCGCGAGATATGGGAGTTTGAAGCTAAGAAATGGTTGAGAAGAGAATAAATTTTTCGCAATTCTGCTGCTCCAAACGCTTAACCAGAATGGCCTAGGGAAAAAATGAACATACCGTTGTAATCGGGCGAGTTTCAACTATCAGATGCAATAGGAATTTTTGGGATTGGTCAAACCGTTCGCGAGATATGGGTCTTTGAAGCTAAGAAATGGTTGAGAAGACAACAAATTTTTCGCAATTCTGCTGCTCCAAACGCTTAACCAGAATGGCATAGGGAAAAAATACACATAACATTGTAATCGGGCGAGTTTCTACTTTCAGACGCAACAGGAATTTTTGGGTTAGGTCAATCCGTTCGCGAGATATGGGATTTTGAAACTAAGAAATGGTTGACAAGACAACAAATTTTTCGCACTTCTGCTGCTCCAATCGCTTAACCAGAATGGCCTTTTTTTTTTTTTTTTTTTTTTTAACGTGGGGGAAATCTTCGAAAGACCCCCCCGCCGCCTGGGGAGGGGCGGGGGGAGTGTGGGATTCCCCGCGCCCGGAAGGAAACCCATCGGGCGCGGGACCTACCCACTAAAACCCACCACGGTGGCCATCCTCGCACTATGCAGGGGGAGCACCTGGGACCGAAGACATCATAACATCAGGTGCTCCCCCGTGCAGGGCTCTCGCGCCCGTGTCCTCCCGTTCCAGGGAAGGGAGGGGGTACTTCACCCTCCCTTCCCTGTTTTCTCCTCGGCGCTCTGGCGCCCGACGTCGGAGCAGGGCCACACTGCTCCGACGTCCCACTCCCGGGGGCCGCCCGAGGGCGGCCGTGAGTCCCACACTCGCGACCGCCCACGGCCCCCATAGCCGCGCCGGGGGCACGGCCCTGGGACCGTGCCGTCGGCGCGGCCGCACCCCGGCTCGTACGCTCCCGAGGGCGGCTCTGGCCACTCCGCCCTCGAGAGCGTCGCCGTCCCTTACTCTACCCACCCCTCAGACGACGGGCGGTGGCACGAGCCTCAAGGGCTACGCACCCCCGCCCGCCGCTCTCAGGGTGGCCTCCCCGGCCCTTCCGGAGGCCCACCCGCCCCCGGCCTCGGACGGGGCCTCGCTCGCGGTCTCCCGCTCTCGCGAATGCGGCTCGCGGCCTCCTTCTGCGAGATTACCTCCTCGCAGAAGGAGGCCACGGCCCGCCACTTCGTCTCGCTGCCGAGCATGGCCTGTACCACGCCCGGCAGCGATAGGTCCGCCCCAATCACGGCCGTGAGGACACGGCGCTCCACCCCCCAGGCCGGACACACCTCGAGGGTGTGTTGCGCCGTGTCCTCGTCCGCTGGACAGTGCCAGCAGCGCGCCGCCTCTTCCACACCGATCCGGCACAGGTACTGACCGAAGCATCCGTGCCCGGACAGCACCTGCACCAACCGGTAGGTGAGTGAGCCGAAGCGCCTACCCAGCCACTCAAACAGGACCGGCCGGATAGCCCGGACAGTCCTCTGGCCGAACAACGGCTCGGCCAGCCGCTGCTGCCAAAGCTGCAGCATGGACTCCCGGGCCTGGCGCCTCAGGGCCTCCACCTCGCATCCCGCCAGGACCACCCCATCCTCGCGGGCGCGCATGCGGCCCTCGTAGAAAGCCGCATGCGCGCCCGCGATCAAGTCCGCCGGGGGTAGCCCTGACAGGACGCTCGCCGCCTCATACGAAACGGTCCGGTACCCCCGGGCGATCCGCAGTGCAAGCCGCCTTTGAACCCGGCGCAGCAATACCTTGCTGCGCCGGGAGGCGGCCAGGTCGCCCGCCCAAACGGGGGCCCCGTATAGGGCCACCGAGTGGACCATTCCCGCGTAGAGGCGGCGAACCCGGTCACTCGGGCCCCGCAGGTTGGGGAGGATACGGCCCAAAGCGCCAACTATCCCCTCCAACCGCGGGGCCAGGGCCCGGAAATGGCCCTCGAAGCGCCAGTGGCTGTCGAGGTGAAGTCCCAGATATTTCATCTGAGACCTCACCTCGACGTCTGTCTCACCCACCCGGATCAGGGGGGGAGGCGGCTCTCCCCGGGGTCTATACATCCCGAGTACCTCGGTTTTGTGGAGAGCCACCTCCAAACCGATCCCCCTGATCCGGGAGACGACGCGCCGGACACCGTCCTCGGCGGCCCGAACAGCCCCCCTCCAGTCCCCCCCGACGGCCAACAACAAGGTGTCGTCCGCATAACATGTCAGACTGACGCCGTCGGGGAGGTCTTCGGCCCGCAGGACGGTGTCGTACCCGAGGTTCCACAGCAGGGGTCCTAACACCGACCCCTGCGGAACCCCGGAGTACACCGCTCTCCTCTCCGTCCCGCACCGGCCCGGATACTCGATCCACCTGTCGCGGAGGTAGTCCTCGACGACTGCCCTAAGGTAGGCGGGGACTCGATGTTCCTCAAGCCCCCGCCTAATCGCCGCCCAGGGTAGGGTGTTAAACGCATTGGCGATGTCCAAGGACACCGCCAATGCCACCCCACCCCGGGAGACCGCCGAGGCCGAGAGGGACCGGACGCGTCGAATCGCGTCGATCGTCGACCGGCCCTCCCGGAACCCGAACTGACACTCCGCCAGCCCGGGCCCACCCCGCGACAGGTGCCCGACGATGCGGGCCGCCACGACTCTTTCTAGGAGCTTGCCCACATCGTCGAGCAGGCAAATCGGCCGGTACGCGGACGGAGAGTCCGCGGGCCTACCCTCTTTCCGGAGGAGGACCATTCGGGCCACCTTCCATGCGGAGGGGAATCGCCCGGCCTCCAGGCAGCGGTCGAATAGCTCCCGGAGGCCGTCACCCAGGACGTCCGCGGCCAAGACCAAGACTCGGCCGGGCACTCCCGAAGGACCCGGGGCAGTATCCTTCGCCCCGAGTCTTCGGATGGCCGCGGCTAGCTCCCCAGCCGAGACCCCCAGCTCCGCGGACCAGGTGGTCGGGTCCGCAGAGGGACGTGGCCCGCTCTCCCCCACGATCGGGAAGAGCGTGTCGACCACGTCCCTCAAGAGCTGGGGGTCGAGACCCTCGGTGATCGGGGGGGCCCATGGCCGGAGTTTATTCAGAACTATCCGGTATGGGCGCCCCCATGGATCCCGCTCGAGGGTCTCGAGGAGCTCCTTCCAGCTCTGGGCCTTGGCCCGTTTGATGGCGACCTGCAGAGCCCTCTTTCCCGCGCGATAGGACTCGTACAGTTCCGCCGCCCTAGCCCGCGCGCCGTCGTCGCCGTTCCGTCCGGCCCGACGACGCGCGCGGGTGTACTGGCGTCGGGCCCGGACGCATGCTGTCCGCAATTCCCCGATTTCGCCCGACCACCAGTACACCGCCCGACGAGGAGACCGCGGCCCGGCCCGGGGCATCGCCGCGTCGCAAATGCGCGCGACGGCGCTCCCGAGCCGAGCCACGGCCTCCTCCAGGTCGGGCAGCCTGGTCTCCCGTCGAGGCCAGGTTTCGGCTAGAGCGGCTGCCACCAGGACGTCCTTGTCAAGGCGCCGAAGCGCCCATCTGCGTGGTGGTGGTGGGGCGCTACCCGCTCCCGGGCGGAGGTGTCGGTGCGGGGCCGCGGCGGCCTCGGGGGAGGTCAAGACCACGCGGATATACCGGTGGTCCGATAATGTCTCCTCCCCCACCACCACGTCCCACCCGGACACCATACGCGCGGCGCCGGGGGATCCAAACGTCAAATCCACTATGGACCCTCCCCCGCGCCGCACGCACGTCAGCTCCGACCCCCGGTTAATCAACCGGAGGTCGAAGCCCGCCGCCCAGTCGCCCAGAGCCTCGCCCCTCCGATTGGTCCTGGGGGACCCCCATGCCACAGACCAGGCATTGAAGTCCCCCAGGACCAGCACCGGCCGGGGCGCAATCCTTGTGAGGCACGCCCCCACCCCGGCCAAGTACTGCTCGAAGGCAGCAAGGCCGCAGTTGGGCGAAACGTAGCACCCCACCACGGCGACTCCCCCCCACTGGACGGCGACGAATCCCGCCCCGTTCTCCAGTAAGGAGAACGGAGGGGACCCGTCACCGCCCTGCCACACAGCCGCCACCAAGCCGCCCGCATCCCCCATCCAATGCGGATGGTCGGGGACGCGGTACGGCTCGGCGGCGACTGCCAGACCACCCCCCCCCCACTCCGCCAGCGTCTGACACATCAGGTCCTGCGCTGCACGGCAGTGGTTGAGGTTGGCCTGCAGGAGGAGGCGGGGAGCCATTATTTGATGGCCTCCTCACCGCCTCCTGGTGGCACCTCCGTGAGGACGGCGGCGGGGCCGATGTCCACCTCCATCGCAGACACCAACGCCGTCGCCGCCTCCGACCTCTTCCTTGCGGCCGTCGCGTCGGTCGCGGCCAGGTCCGCGGGCGCCGCGGCGCTCGCAGCTGGGGCCGCTCTCACCGGCGCCGGGAGCGGCCCCGGCGCCCCCCTCCTCTGCCCTCGTCGGGATGAGGGGGTACATTGCTTCCCCCCCATTCGGTGCGCGGCGGGTCTCCCCATGTCCGCACACAGCGGGCACTTGGGGGCCGCCGCGCAGTGGCTCGCGCGGTGGCCTTCGGCACCGCAGCGGTAACAAGCACCGCTGCGGTCCACCGCGGAGGTGCACCGCTGCCTGACATGGCCCGTCTCCAGGCAGCGGTAGCACTGGAGTGGGCGTTGGGCGAGGACCTCGATCCTCGCCGACACCCACCCCACCACGATCCTCCCGACTGCTTCTAACTTCCGGGCAGCCGGAAGAGGGTACCGTGCCCACACCGCTCCCAGGCCGGAGGAGGACCGCCGGACCTCCCCGGTCCGGATGTCCCCCTCAGAGCAGCCACCGGCCTGGGCCAGCGCCCTGGCCACCTCCTCCCGGGTGACCGAGTCGTCCAGCCCACAAACGCGCAGCTCCGCGCTCTTTGTGGGCCGGGCGACCCTGACACCCCGGGGTGCCAAGGCCTCGCCCAGCTTTTCGGCCAGTCGGTCCGCCCTGGCTGCGTTGTCGGGGCCGCTCACGCGCAGCATGAGCGCCCCCGTCACCGCCCATCTCGGGCGGACCGACTCGATGGCGAGTGCGGCCAAGGATATCTTTTCCTTGGCCGCCGCCATCACCTCCCCGTAGGAGACGCCCCCCCCCCCTCCGGGACGGTCAGCATGACTGCTGCCGTTGAAGGGGGGCGTCCCAGACGGGGCTTCGCCCTCCCCGCCTTTCCGTCCCTCTTCGGGGCAACCGGCGGGGGAGGCGGCGGCACCCGGGCCGCCCTCCTCGCCGTCCTTCCCGCCCTTCGGCCAAGGACCTCGGTCCACAAGGGACCGGATGGGGGCGGCGGCGGAGGCATTTGTGCCCCCGTCGTCTCCCCCACCACGGCACCCTTGCCCTTCGTCTTTGCCGCAGGGCCCGGAACCGCGATGGTCCCCCCCTGCGGTCCCCCGCCCCACGGTTGTTTCCCGGGCCCGGTCCTCCGTCCCGCCGGCGCTCCGTCCTTGGGGCGAAGCGCCGCCCGTATTTCCCCCCGGATGACGGCCATCATGGCCGCCATCTTGGCGTCCATGAGGAGCTCGATGCTCCTCGTGGGACCAGAATGGCCTAGGGAAGAAATACGCATACCGTTGTAATCGGGCGAGTTTCTGCTTTCAGATGCAATAGGAATTTTTGGGTTAGGTCAATCCGTTCGCGAGATATGGGAGTTCGAAGCTAAGAGATGGTTGACAAGACATCAAATTTTTCGCAATTCTGCTGCTCCAATCGCTTAACCAGAATGGCCTAGGGAAAAAATGCACATACCGTTGTAATCGGGCGAGTTTCAGCTTTCAGATGCAATAGGAATTCTTGGGTTAGGTCAATCCGTTCGCGAGATATGGGAATTTGAATCTAAGAAATGGTTGACAAGACATCAAATTTTTCGCAATTCTGCTGCTCCAATCGCTTAACCAGAATGGCCTAGGGAAAAAATACGCATACCGTTGTAATCGGGCGAGTTTCTGCTTTCAGATGCAATAGGAATTTTTGGGTTAGGTCAATCCGTTCGCGAGATATGGGAGTTCGAAGCTAAGAGATGGTTGAGAAGACAACAAATTTTTCGCAATTCTGCTGCTCCAAACGCTTAGCCAGAATGGCATAGGGAAAAAATACACATACCGTTGCAATCGGGCGAGTTTCTACTTTCAGACGCAACAGGAATTTTTGGGTTAGGTCAATCCGTTCGCGAGATATGGGATTTTGAAACTAAGAAATGGTTGACAAGACAACAAATTTTTCGCACTTCTGCTGCTCCAATCGCTTAACCAGAATGGCCTAGGGAAAAAATACGCATACCGTTGTAATCGGGCGAGTTTCTGCTTTCAGATGCAATAGGAATTTTTGGGTTAGGTCAATCCGTTCGCGAGATATGGGAGTTCGAAGCTAAGAGATGGTTGAGAAGACAACAAATTTTTCGCAATTCTGCTGCTCCAAACGCTTAGCCAGAATGGCATAGGGAAAAAATACACATACCGTTGCAATCGGGCGAGTTTCTACTTTCAGACGCAACAGGAATTTTTGGGTTAGGTCAATCCGTTCGCGAGATATGGGATTTTGAAACTAAGAAATGGTTGACAAGACAACAAATTTTTCGCACTTCTGCTGCTCCAATCGCTTAACCAGAATGGCCTAGGGAAGAAATACGCATACCGTTGTAATCGGGCGAGTTTCTGCTTTCAGATGCAATAGGAATTTTTGGGTTAGGTCAATCCGTTCGCGAGATATGGGAGTTCGAAGCTAAGAGATGGTTGACAAGACATCAAATTTTTCGCAATTCTGCTGCTCCAATCGCTTAACCAGAATGGCCTAGGGAAAAAATGAACATACCGTTGTTATCGGGCTAGTTTCTACTTTCAGACGCAGCAGGAATTTTTGGGATTGGTCAAACCGTTCGCGAGATATGGGTCTTTGAAGCTAAGAAATGGTTGAGAAGACAACAAATTTTTCGCAATTCTGCTGCTCCAAACGCTTAACCAGAATGGCATAGGGAAAAAATACACATACCATTGTAATCGGGCGAGTTTCTACTTTCAGACGCAACAGGAATTTTTGGATTGGGTCAATCCGTTCGCGAGATATGGGAGTTTGAAGCTAAGAAATGGTTGAGAAGACAACAAATTTTTCGCAATTCTGCTGCTCCAAACGCTTAACCAGAATGGCATAGGGAAAAAATACACCTACCGTTGTAATCGGGCGAGTTTCTACTTTCAGATGCAATAGGAATTTTTGGGTTAGGTCAATCCGTTCGCGAGATATGGGAGTTTGAAGCTAAGAAATGGTTGAGAAGAGAATAAATTTTTCGCAATTCTGCTGCTCCAAACGCTTAACCAGAATGGCCTAGGGAAAAAATGCACATACCGCTGTAATCGGGCGAGTTTCAACTTTCAGATGCAATAGGAATTCTTGGGTTAGGTCAATCCGTTCGCGAGATATGGGAGTTTGAATCTAAGAAATGGTTGACAAGACAACAAATTTTTCGCACTTCTGCTGCTCCAATCGCTTAACCAGAATGGCCTAGGGAAAAAATACGCATACCGTTGTTATCGGGCGAGTTTCTACTTTCAGACGCAGCAGGAATTTTTGGGATAGGTCAAACCGTTCGCGAGATATGGGTCTTTGAAGCTAAGAAATGGTTGAGAAGACAACAAATTTTTCGCAATTCTGCTGCTCCAAACGCTTAACCAGAATGGCATAGGGAAAAAATACACACACCATTGTAATCGGGCGAGTTTCTACTTTCAGACGCAACAGGAATTTTTGGATTGGGTCAATCCGTTCGCGAGATATGGGAGATTGAAGCTAAGAAATGGTTGAGAAGAGAATAAATTTTTCGCAATTCTGCTGCTCCAAACGCTTAACCAGAATGGCCTAGGGAAAAAATGAACATACCGTTGTTATCGGGCGAGTTTCTACTTTCAGACGCAGCAGGAATTTTTGGGATTGGTCAAACCGTTCGCGAGATATGGGTCTTTGAAGCTAAGAAATGGTTGAGAAGACAGCACATATTTCGCAATTCTGCTACTCCAAACGCTTAACCAGAATGGCATAGGGAAAAAATACACATACCATTGTAATCGGGCGAGTTTCTACTTTCAGACGCAACAGGAATTTTTGGGTTAGGTCAATCCGTTCGCGAGATATGGGATTTTGAAACTAAGAAATGGTTGACAAGACAACAAATTTTTCGCACTTCTGCTGCTCCAATCGCTTAACCAGAATGGCCTAGGGAAGAAATACGCATACCGTTGTAATCGGGCGAGTTTCTGCTTTCAGATGCAATAGGAATTTTTGGGTTAGGTCAATCCGTTCGCGAGATATGGGAGTTCGAAGCTAAGAGATGGTTGACAAGACATCAAATTTTTCGCAATTCTGCTGCTCCAATCGCTTAACCAGAATGGCCTAGGGAAAAAATGAACATACCGTTGTTATCGGGCGAGTTTCTACTTTCAGACGCAGCAGGAATTTTTGGGATTGGTCAAACCGTTCGCGAGATATGGGTCTTTGAAGCTAAGAAATGGTTGAGAAGACATCAAATTTTTCGCAATTCTGCTGCTCCAAACGCTTAACCAGAATGGCATAGGGAAAAAATACACATACCATTGTAATCGGGCGAGTTTCTACTTTCAGACGCAACAGGAATTTTTGGATTGGGTCAATCCGTTCGCGAGATATGGGAGTTTGAAGCTAAGAAATGGTTGAGAAGAGAATAAATTTTTCGCAATTCTGCTGCTCCAAACGCTTAACCAGAATGGCCTAGGGAAAAAAATGCACATACCGTTGCAATCGGGCGAGTTTCAACTATCAGATGCAATAGGAATTTTTGGGTTAGGTCAATCCGTTCGCGAGATATGGGAGTTTGAAGCTAAGAAATGGTTGAGAAGAGAATAAATTTTTCGCAATTCTGCTGCTCCAAACGCTTAACCAGAATGGCCTAGGGAAAAAATGCACATACCGTTGTAATCGGGCGAGTTTCTACTTTCAGATGCAATACGAATTTTTGGGTTAGGTCAATCCGTTCGCGAGATATGGGAGTTTGAAGCTAAGAAATGGTTGACAAGACAACAAATTTTTCGCAATTCTGCTGCTCCAATCGCTTAACCAGAATGGCCTAGGGAAAAAATACGCATACCGTTGTAATCGTGCGAGTGTCTACTTTCAGGCGCAACAGGAATTTTTGGGTTATGTCAATCCGTTCGCGAGATATGGGAGTTTGAAGCCAAGAAATGGTTGACAAGGCAAAAAATTTTTCGCAATTCTGCTGCTCCAAACGCGAAACCAGAATGGCCTAGGGAAAAAGTACACATACCGTTGTAATCGGGCGAGTTTCTACTTTCAGACGCAACAGGAATTTTTGGGTTGAGTCAATCCGTTCGCGAGATATGGGAGTTTGAAGCTAAGAAATGGTTGAGAAGACAACAAATTTTTCGCAATTCTGCTGCTCCAAACGCTTAACCAGAATGGCATAGGGAAAAAATACACCTACCGTTGTAATCGGGCGAGTTTCTACTTTCAGATGCAATAGGAATTTTTGGGTTAGGTCAATCCGTTCGCGAGATATGGGAGTTTGAAGCTAAGAAATGGTTGAGAAGAGAATAAATTTTTCGCAATTCTGCTGCTCCAAACGCTTAACCAGAATGGCCTAGGGAAAAAATGCACATACCGCTGTAATCGGGCGAGTTTCAACTTTCAGATGCAATAGGAATTCTTGGGTTAGGTCAATCCGTTCGCGAGATATGGGAGTTTGAATCTAAGAAATGGTTGACAAGACAACAAATTTTTCGCACTTCTGCTGCTCCAATCGCTTAACCAGAATGGCCTAGGGAAAAAATACGCATACCGTTGTTATCGGGCGAGTTTCTGCTTTCAGACGCAGCAGGAATTTTTGGGATAGGTCAAACCGTTCGCGAGATATGGGTCTTTGAAGCTAAGAAATGGTTGAGAAG
The DNA here is from genome assembly GCF_051014685.1 of Ptiloglossa arizonensis. Lineage (NCBI taxonomy): Eukaryota > Metazoa > Arthropoda > Insecta > Hymenoptera > Colletidae > Ptiloglossa > Ptiloglossa arizonensis. The sequence continues at coordinate 1,132,655 of NW_027478506.1, forward strand.
ACAAAAAATTTTTCGCAATTCTGCTGCACCAAACGCTTAACCAGAATGGCATAGGGAAAAAATACACACACCATTGTAATCGGGTGAGTTTCTACTTTCAGACGCAACAGGAATTTTTGGACTGGGTCAATCCGTTCGCGAGATATGGGAGATTGAAGCTAAGAAATGGTTGAGAAGAGAATAAATTTTTCGCAATTCTGCTGCTCCAAACGCTTAACCAGAATGGCCTAGGGAAAAAATGAACATACCGTTGTTATCGGGCGAGTTTCTACTTTCAGACGCAGCAGGAATTTTTGGGATTGGTCAAACCGTTCGCGAGATATGGGTCTTTGAAGCTAAGAAATGGTTGAGAAGACAGCACATATTTCGCAATTCTGCTACTCCAAACGCTTAACCAGAATGGCATAGGGAAAAAATACACATACCATTGTAATCGGGCGAGTTTCTACTTTCAGACGCAACAGGAATTTTTGGGTTAGGTCAATCCGTTCGCGAGATATGGGATTTTGAAACTAAGAAATGGTTGACAAGACAACAAATTTTTCGCACTTCTGCTGCTCCAATCGCTTAACCAGAATGGCCTAGGGAAGAAATACGCATACCGTTGTAATCGGGCGAGTTTCTGCTTTCAGATGCAATAGGAATTTTTGGTTTAGGTCAATCCGTTCGCGAGATATGGGAGTTCGAAGCTAAGAGATGGTTGACAAGACATCAAATTTTTCGCAATTCTGCTGCTCCAATCGCTTAACCAGAATGGCCTAGGGAAAAAATGAACATACCGTTGTTATCGGGCGAGTTTCTACTTTCAGACGCAGCAGGAATTTTTGGGATTGGTCAAACCGTTCGCGAGATATGGGTCTTTGAAGCTAAGAAATGGTTGAGAAGACAACAAATTTTTCGCAATTCTGCTGCTCCAAACGCTTAACCAGAATGGCATAGGGAAAAAATACACATACCATTGTAATCGGGCGAGTTTCTACTTTCAGACGCAACAGGAATTTTTGGATTGGGTCAATCCGTTCGCGAGATATGGGAGTTTGAAGCTAAGAAATGGTTGAGAAGAGAATAAATTTTTCGCAATTCTGCTGCTCCAAACGCTTAACCAGGATGGCCTAGGGAAAAAAATGCACATACCGTTGCAATCGGGCGAGTTTCAACTATCAGATGCAATAGGAATTTTTGGGTTAGGTCAATCCGTTCGCGAGATATGGGAGTTTGAATCTAAGAAATGGTTGACAAGACAACAAATTTTTCGCACTTCTGCTGCTCCAATCGCTTAACCAGAATGGCCTAGGGAAAAAATACGCATACCGTTGTTATCGGGCGAGTTTCTACTTTCAGACGCAGCAGGAATTTTTGGGATAGGTCAAACCGTTCGCGAGATATGGGTCTTTGAAGCTAAGAAATGGTTGAGAAGACAAAAAATTTTTCGCAATTCTGCTGCTCCAAACGCTTAACCAGAATGGCATAGGGAAAAAATACACACACCATTGTAATCGGGTGAGTTTCTACTTTCAGACGCAACAGGAATTTTTGGATTGGGTCAATCCGTTCGCGAGATATGGGAGATTGAAGCTAAGAAATGGTTGAGAAGAGAATAAATTTTTCGCAATTCTGCTGCTCCAAACGCTTAACCAGAATGGCCTAGGGAAAAAATGAACATACCGTTGTTATCGGGCGAGTTTCTACTTTCAGACGCAGCAGGAATTTTTGGGATTGGTCAAACCGTTCGCGAGATATGGGTCTTTGAAGCTAAGAAATGGTTGAGAAGACAGCACATATTTCGCAATTCTGCTACTCCAAACGCTTAACCAGAATGGCATAGGGAAAAAATACACATACCATTGTAATCGGGCGAGTTTCTACTTTCAGACGCAACAGGAATTTTTGGGTTAGGTCAATCCGTTCGCGAGATATGGGATTTTGAAACTAAGAAATGGTTGACAAGACAACAAATTTTTCGCACTTCTGCTGCTCCAATCGCTTAACCAGAATGGCCTAGGGAAGAAATACGCATACCGTTGTAATCGGGCGAGTTTCTGCTTTCAGATGCAATAGGAATTTTTGGTTTAGGTCAATCCGTTCGCGAGATATGGGAGTTCGAAGCTAAGAGATGGTTGACAAGACATCAAATTTTTCGCAATTCTGCTGCTCCAATCGCTTAACCAGAATGGCCTAGGGAAAAAATGAACATACCGTTGTTATCGGGCGAGTTTCTACTTTCAGACGCAGCAGGAATTTTTGGGATTGGTCAAACCGTTCGCGAGATATGGGTCTTTGAAGCTAAGAAATGGTTGAGAAGACAACAAATTTTTCGCAATTCTGCTGCTCCAAACGCTTAACCAGAATGGCATAGGGAAAAAATACACATACCATTGTAATCGGGCGAGTTTCTACTTTCAGACGCAACAGGAATTTTTGGATTGGGTCAATCCGTTCGCGAGATATGGGAGTTTGAAGCTAAGAAATGGTTGAGAAGAGAATAAATTTTTCGCAATTCTGCTGCTCCAAACGCTTAACCAGGATGGCCTAGGGAAAAAAATGCACATACCGTTGCAATCGGGCGAGTTTCAACTATCAGATGCAATAGGAATTTTTGGGTTAGGTCAATCCGTTCGCGAGATATGGGAGTTTGAAGCTAAGAAATGGTTGACAAGACAACAAATTCTTCGCACTTCTGCTGCTCCAATCGCTTAACCAGAATGGCCTAGGGAAAAAATACGCATACCGTTGTAATCGGGCGAGTTTCTGCTTTCAGATGCAATAGGAATTTTTGGGTTAGGTCAATCCGTTCGCGAGATATGGGTGTTCGAAGCTAAGAGATGGTTGAGAAGACAACAAATTTTTCGCAATTCTGCTGCTCCAAACGCTTAGCCAGAATGGCATAGGGAAAAAATACACATACCGTTGCAATCGGGCGAGTTTCTACTCTCAGACGCAACAGGAATTTTTGGGTTGGGTAAAAAAACCGTTCGCGAGATATGGGAGTTTGAAGCCAAGAAATGGTTGAGAACGCAAAAAATTTTTCGCAATTCTGCTGCTACAAACGCTTAACCAGAATGGCCTAGGGAAAAAATACACATACCGTTGTAATCGGGCGAGTTTCTACTTTCAGATGCAATAGGAATTTTTGGGTTAGGTCAATCCGTTCGCGAGATATGGGAGTTTGAAGCTAAGAAATGGTTGAGAAGAGAATAAATTTTTCGCAATTCTGCTGCTCCAAACGCTTAAGCAGAATGGCCTAGGGAAAAAATGCACATACCGTTGTAATCGGGCGAGTTTCAACTTTCAGATGCAATAGGAATTCTTGGGTTAGGTCAATCCGTTCGCGAGATATGGGAGTTTGAATCTAAGAAATGGTTGACAAGACATCAAATTTTTCGCAATTCTGCTGCTCCAATCGCTTAACCAGAATGGCCTAGGGAAAAAATGAACATACCGTTTTTATCGGGCGAGTTTCTACTTTCAGACGCAGCAGGAATTTTTGGGATTGGTCAAACCGTTCGCGAGATATGGGTCTTTGAAGCTAAGAAATGGTTGAGAAGACAACAAATTTTTCGCAATTCTGCTGCTCCAAACGCTTAACCAGAATGGCATAGGGAAAAAATGCACATACCGTTGCAATCGGGCGAGTTTCAACTATCAGATGCAATAGGAATTTTTGGGTTAGGTCAATCCGTTCGCGAGATATGGGAGTTTGAATCTAAGAAATGGTTGACAAGACATCAAATTTTTCGCAATTCTGCTGCTCCAATCGCTTAACCAGAATGGCCTAGGGAAAAAATGAACATACCGTTTTTATCGGGCGAGTTTCTACTTTCAGACGCAGCAGGAATTTTTGGGATTGGTCAAACCGTTCGCGAGATATGGGTCTTTGAAGCTAAGAGATGGTTGAGAAGACAACAAATTTTTCGCAATTCTGCTGCTCCAAACGCTTAGCCAGAATGGCATAGGGAAAAAATACACATACCGTTGCAATCGGGCGAGTTTCTACTCTCAGACGCAACAGGAATTTTTGGGTTGGGTCAAACCGTTCGCGAGATATGGGAGTTTGAAGCTAAGAAATGGTTGAGAAGAGAATAAATTTTTCGCAATTCTGCTGCTCCAAACGCTTAACCAGAATGGCCTAGGGAAAAAATGCACATACCGTTGTAATCGGGCGAGTTTCTACTTTCAGATGCAATAGGAATTTTTGGGTTAGGTCAATCCGTTCGCGAGATATGGGAGTTTGAAGCTAAGAAATGGTTGAGAAGAGAATAAATTTTTCGCAATTCTGCTGCTCCAAACGCTTAACCAGAATTGCCTAGGGAAAAAATGCACATACCTTTGTAATCGGGCGAGTTTCTACTTTCAGACGCAACAGGAATTTTTGGGTTGGGTCAATCCGTTGGCGAGAAATGGGAGTTTGAAGCTAAGAAATGGTTGAGAAGACAACAAATTTTTCGCAATTCTGCTGCTCCAAACGCTTAACCAGAATGGCATAGGGAAAAAATACACCTACCGTTGTAATCGGGCGAGTTTCTACTTTCAGACGCAACAGGAATTTTTGGATTGGGTCAATCCGTTCGCGAGATATGGGAGTTTGAAGCTAAGAAATGGTTGAGAAGAGAATAAATTTTTCGCAATTCTGCTGCTCCAAACGCTTAACCAGAATGGCCTAGGGAAAAAATGCACATACCGTTGCAATCGGGCGTGTTTCAACTATCAGATGCAATAGGAATTTTTGGGTTAGGCCAATCCGTTCGCGAGATATGGGTCTTTGAAGCTAAGAAATGGTTGAGAAGACAACAAATATTTCGCAATTCTGCTACTCCAAACGCTTAACCAGAATGGCATAGGGAAAAAATACACATACCATTGTAATCGGGTGAGTTTCTACTTTCAGACGCAACAGGAATTTTTGGGTTAGGTCAATCCCTTCGCGAGATATGGGATTTTGAAACTAAGAAATGGTTGACAAGACAACAAATTTTTCGCACTTCTGCTGCTCCAATCGCTTAACCAGAATGGCCTAGGGAAGAAATACGCATACCGTTGTAATCGGGCGAGTTTCTGCTTTCAGATGCAATAGGAATTTTTGGGTTAGGTCAATCCGTTCGCGAGATATGGGAGTTCGAAGCTAAGAGATGGTTGACAAGACATCAAATTTTTCGCAATTCTGCTGCTCCAATCGCTTAACCAGAATGGCCTAGGGAAAAAATGAACATACCGTTGTTATCGGGCGAGTTTCTACTTTCAGACGCAGCAGGAATTTTTGGGATTGGTCAATCCGTTCGCGAGACATGGGAGTTTGAAGCTAAGAAATGGTTGACAAGACATCAAATTTTTCGCAATTCTGCTGCTCCAATCGCTTAACCAGAATGGCCTAGGGAAAAAATGAAGATACCGTTGTAATCGGGCGAGTTTCAACTATCAGATGCAATAGGAATTTTTGGGATTGGTCAAACCGTTCGCGAGATATGGGTCTTTGAAGCTAAGAAATGGTTGAGAAGACAACAAATTTTTCGCAATTCTGCTGCTCCAAACGCTTAACCAGAATGGCATAGGGAAAAAATACACATACCATTATAATCGGGCGAGTTTCTACTTTCAGACGCAACAGGAATTTTTGGGTTAGGTCAATCCGTTCGCGAGATATGGGATTTTGAAACTAAGAAATGGTTGACAAGACAACAAATTTTTCGCACTTCTGCTGCTCCAATCGCTTAACCAGAATGGCCTAGGGAAGAAATACGCATACCGTTGTAATCGGGCGAGTTTCTGCTTTCAGATGCAATAGGAATTTTTCGGTTAGGTCAATCCGTTCGCGAGATATGGGAGTTCGAAGCTAAGAGATGGTTGACAAGACATCAAATTTTTCGCAATTCTGCTGCTCCAATCGCTTAACCAGAATGGCCTAGGGAAAAAATGCACATACCGTTGTAATCGGGCGAGTTTCAGCTTTCAGATGCAATAGGAATTCTTGGGTTAGGTCAATCCGTTCGCGAGATATGGGAATTTGAATCTAAGAAATGGTTGACAAGACATCAAATTTTTCGCAATTCTGCTGCTCCAATCGCTTAACCAGAATGGCCTAGGGAAAAAATACGCATACCGTTGTAATCGGGCGAGTTTCTGCTTTCAGATGCAATAGGAATTTTTGGGTTAGGTCAATCCGTTCGCGAGATATGGGAGTTCGAAGCTAAGAGATGGTTGAGAAGACAACAAATTTTTCGCAATTCTGCTGCTCCAAACGCTTAGCCAGAATGGCATAGGGAAAAAATACACATACCGTTGCAATCGGGCGAGTTTCTACTCTCAGACGCAACAGGAATTTTTGGGTTGGGTCAAACCGTTCGCGAGATATGGGAGTTTGAAGCTAAGAAATGGTTGAGAAGAGAATAAATTTTTCGCAATTCTGCTGCTCCAAACGCTTAACCAGAATGGCCTAGGGAAAAAATGCACATACCGTTGTAATCGGGCGAGTTTCTACTTTCAGATGCAATAGGAATTTTTGGGTTAGGTCAATCCGCTCGCGAGATATGGGAGTTTGAAGCTAAGAAATGGTTGAGAAGAGAATAAATTTTTCGCAATTCTGCTGCTCCAAACGCTTAACCAGAATGGCCTAGGGAAAAAATGCACATACCGTTGTAATCGGGCGAGTTTCTACTTTCAGACGCAACAGGAATTTTTGGGTTGGGTCAATCCGTTCGCGAGAAATGGGAGTTTGAAGCTAAGAAATGGTTGAGAAGACAACAAATTTTTCGCAATTCTGCTGCTCCAAACGCTTAACCAGAATGGCATAGGGAAAAAATACACCTACCGTTGTAATCGGGCGAGTTTCTACTTTCAGACGCAACAGGACTTTTTGGATTGGGTCAATCCGTTCGCGAGATATGGGAGTTTGAAGCTAAGAAATGGTTGAGAAGAGAATAAATTTTTCGCAATTCTGCTGCTCCAAACGCTTAACCAGAATGGCCTAGGGAAAAAATGCACATACCGTTGCAATCGGGCGAGTTTCAACTATCAGATGCAATAGGAATTCTTGGGTTAGGTCAATCCGTTCGCGAGATATGGGAATTTGAATCTAAGAAATGGTTGACAAGACATCAAATTTTTCGCAATTCTGCTGCTCCAATCGCTTAACCAGAATGGCCTAGGGAAAAAATGAACATACCGTTGTTATCGGGCGAGTTTCTACTTTCAGACGCAGCAGGAATTTTTGGGATTGGTCAAACCGTTCGCGAGATATGGGTCTTTGAAGCTAAGAAATGGTTGAGAAGACAACAAATTTTTCGCAATTCTGCTGCTCCAAACGCTTAACAAGAATGGCATAGGGAAAAAATACACATACCATTGTAATCGGGCGAGTTTCTACTTTCAGACGCAACAGGAATTTTTGGGTTAGGTCAATCCGTTCGCGAGATATGGGATTTTGAAACTAAGAAATGGTTGACAAGACAACACATTTTTCGCACTTCTGCTGCTCCAATCGCTTAACCAGAATGGCCTAGGGAAGAAATACGCATACCGTTGTAATCGGGCGAGTTTCTGCTTTCAGATGCAATAGGCATTTTTGGGTTAGGTCAATCCGTTCGCGAGATATGGGAGTTCGAAGCTAAGAGATGGTTGACAAGACATCAAATTTTTCGCAATTCTGCTGCTCCAATCGCTTAACCAGAATGGCCTAGGGAAAAAATGCACATACCGTTGTAATCGGGCGAGTTTCAGCTTTCAGATGCAATAGGAATTCTTGGGTTAGGTCAATCCGTTCGCGAGATATGGGAATTTGAATCTAAGAAATGGTTGACAAGACATCAAATTTTTCGCAATTCTGCTGCTCCAATCGCTTAACCAGAATGGCCTAGGGAAAAAGTGAACATACCGTTGTTATCGGGCGAGTTTCTACTTTCAGACGCAGCAGGAATTTTTGGGATTGGTCAAACCGTTCGCGAGATATGGCTCTTTGAAGCTAAGAAATGGTTGAGAAGACAACAAATATTTCGCAATTCTGCTACTCCAAACGCTTAACCAGAATGGCATAGGGAAAAAATACACATACCATTGTAATCGGGCGAGTTTCTACTTTCAGACGCAACAGGAATTTTTGAGTTAGGTCAATCCGTTCGCGAGATATGGGATTTTGAAACTAAGAAATGGTTGACAAGACAACAAATTTTTCGCACTTCTGCTGCTCCAATCGCTTAACCAGAATGGCCTAGGGAAGAAATACGCATACCGTTGTAATCGGGCGAGTTTCTGCTTTCAGATGCAATAGGAATTTTTGGGTTAGGTCAATCCGTTCGCGAGATATGGGAGTTCGAAGCTAAGAGATGGTTGACAAGACATCAAATTTTTCGCAATTCTGCTGCTCCAATCGCCTAACCAGAATGGCCTAGGGAAAAAAATGCACATACCGTTGTAATCGGGCGAGTTTCAGCTTTCAGATGCAATAGGAATTCTTGGTTAGGTCAATCCGTTCGCGAGATATGGGAATTTGAATCTAAGAAATGGTTGACAAGACATCAAATTTTTCGCAATTCTGCTTGCTCCAATCGCTTAACCAGAATGGCCTAGGGAAAAAATGAACATACCGTTGTTATCGGGCGAGTTTCTACTTTCAGACGCAGCAGGAATTTTTGGGATTGGTCAAACCGTTCGCGAGATATGGGTCTTTGAAGCTAAGAAATGGTTGAGAAGACAACAAATTTTTCGCAATTCTGCTGCTCCAAACGCTTAACAAGAATGGCATAGGGAAAAAATACACATACCATTGTAATCGGGCGAGTTTCTACTTTCAGACGCAACAGGAATTTTTGGGTTAGGTCAATCCGTTCGCGAGATATGGGATTTTGAAACTAAGAAATGGTTGACAAGACAACACATTTTTCGCACTTCTGCTGCTCCAATCGCTTAACCAGAATGGCCTAGGGAAGAAATACGCATACCGTTGTAATCGGGCGAGTTTCTGCTTTCAGATGCAATAGGCATTTTTGGGTTAGGTCAATCCGTTCGCGAGATATGGGAGTTCGAAGCTAAGAGATGGTTGACAAGACATCAAATTTTTCGCAATTCTGCTGCTCCAATCGCTTAACCAGAATGGCCTAGGGAAAAAATGCACATACCGTTGTAATCGGGCGAGTTTCAGCTTTCAGATGCAATAGGAATTCTTGGGTTAGGTCAATCCGTTCGCGAGATATGGGAATTTGAATCTAAGAAATGGTTGACAAGACATCAAATTTTTCGCAATTCTGCTGCTCCAATCGCTTAACCAGAATGGCCTAGGGAAAAAGTGAACATACCGTTGTTATCGGGCGAGTTTCTACTTTCAGACGCAGCAGGAATTTTTGGGATTGGTCAAACCGTTCGCGAGATATGGCTCTTTGAAGCTAAGAAATGGTTGAGAAGACAACAAATATTTCGCAATTCTGCTACTCCAAACGCTTAACCAGAATGGCATAGGGAAAAAATACACATACCATTGTAATCGGGCGAGTTTCTACTTTCAGACGCAACAGGAATTTTTGAGTTAGGTCAATCCGTTCGCGAGATATGGGATTTTGAAACTAAGAAATGGTTGACAAGACAACAAATTTTTCGCACTTCTGCTGCTCCAATCGCTTAACCAGAATGGCCTAGGGAAGAAATACGCATACCGTTGTAATCGGGCGAGTTTCTGCTTTCAGATGCAATAGGAATTTTTGGGTTAGGTCAATCCGTTCGCGAGATATGGGAGTTCGAAGCTAAGAGATGGTTGACAAGACATCAAATTTTTCGCAATTCTGCTGCTCCAATCGCTTAACCAGAATGGCCTAGGGAAAAAATGCACATACCGTTGTAATCGGGCGAGTTTCAGCTTTCAGATGCAATAGGAATTCTTGGGTTAGGTCAATCCGTTCGCGAGATATGGGAATTTGAATCTAAGAAATGGTTGACAAGACATCAAATTTTTCGCAATTCTGCTGCTCCAATCGCTTAACCAGAATGGCCTAGGGAAAAAATGAACATACCGTTGTTATCGGGCGAGTTTCTACTTTCAGACGCAGCAGGAATTTTTGGGATTGGTCAAACCGTTCGCGAGATATGGGTCTTTGAAGCTAAGAAATGGTTGAGAAGAAAACAAATTTTTCGCAATTCTGCTGCTCCAAACGCTTAACCAGAATGGCATAGGGAAAAAATACACATACCATTGTAATCGGGCGAGTTTCTACTTTCAGACGCAACAGGAATTTTTGGGTTAGGTCAATCCGTTCGCGAGATATGGGATTTTGAAACTAAGAAATGGTTGACAAGACAACAAATTTTTCGCACTTCTGCTGCTCCAATCGCTTAACCAGAATGGCCTAGGGAAGAAATACGCATACCGTTGTAATCGGGCGAGTTTCTGCTTTCAGATGCAATAGGAATTTTTGGGTTAGGTCAATCCGTTCGCGAGATATGGGAGTTCGAAGCTAAGAGATGGTTGACAAGACATCAAATTTTTCGCAATTCTGCTGCTCCAATCGCTTAACCAGAATGGCCTAGGGAAGAAATGCGCATACCGTTGTAATCGGGCGAGTTTCTACTTTCAGATGCAATAGGAATTTTTGGGTTAGGTCAATCCGTTCGCGAGATATGGGAGTTTGAAGCTAAGAAATGGTTGAGAAGAGAATAAATTTTTCGCAATTCTGCTGCTCCAAACGCTTAAGCAGAATGGCCTAGGGAAAAAATGCACATACCGTTGTAATCGGGCGAGTTTCAACTTTCAGATGCAATAGGAATTCTTGGGTTAGGTCAATCCGTTCGCGAGATATGGGAGTTTGAATCTAAGAAATGGTTGACAAGACAACAAATTTTTCGCACTTCTGCTGCTCCAAACGCTTAAGCAGAATGGCCTAGGGAAAAAATGCACATACCGTTGTAATCGGGCGAGTTTCAACTTTCAGATGCAATAGGAATTTTTGGGTTAGGTCAATCCGTTCGCGAGATATGGGAGTTCGAAGCTAAGAGATGGTTGAGAAGACAACAAAATCTTTCGCAATTCTGCTGCTCCAAACGCTTAGCCAGAATGGCATAGGGAAAAAATACACATACCGTTGCAATCGGGCGAGTTTCTACTCTCAGACGCAACAGGAATTTTTGGGTTGGGTCAAACCGTTCGCGAGATATGGGAGTTTGAAGCTAAGAAATGGTTGAGAAGAGAATAAATTTTTCGCAATTCTGCTGCTCCAAACGCTTAACCAGAATGGCCTAGGGAAAAAATGCACATACCGTTGTAATCGGGCGAGTTTCTACTTTCAGATGCAATAGGAATTTTTGGGTTAGGTCAATCCGTTCGCGAGATATGGGAGTTTGAAGCTAAGAAATGGTTGAGAAGAGAATAAATTTTTCGCAATTCTGCTGCTCCAAACGCTTAACCAGAATGGCCTAGGGAAAAAATGCACATACCGTTGCAATCGGGCTAGTTTCAACTATCAGATGCAATAGGAATTTTTGGGTTAGGCCAATCCGTTCGCGAGATATGGGTCTTTGAAGCTAAGAAATGGTTGAGAAGACAACAAATATTTCGCAATTCTGCTACTCCAAACGCTTAACCAGAATGGCATAGGGAAAAAATACACATACCATTGTAATCGGGTGAGTTTCTACTTTCAGACGCAACAGGAATTTTTGGGTTAGGTCAATCCCTTCGCGAGATATGGGATTTTGAAACTAAGAAATGGTTGACAAGACAACAAATTTTTCGCACTTCTGCTGCTCCAATCGCTTAACCAGAATGGCCTAGGGAAGAAATACGCATACCGTTGTAATCGGGCGAGTTTCTGCTTTCGGATGCAATAGGAATTTTTGGGTTAGGTCAATCCGTTCGCGAGATATGGGAGTTCGAAGCTAAGAGATGGTTTACAAGACATCAAATTTTTCGCAATTCTGCTGCTCCAATCGCTTAACCAGAATGGCCTAGGGAAAAAATGAACATACCGTTGTTATCGGGCGAGTTTCTACTTTCAGACGCAGCAGGAATTTTTGGGATTGGTCAATCCGTTCGCGAGACATGGGAGTTTGAAGCTAAGAAATGGTTGACAAGACATCAAATTTTTCGCAATTCTGCTGCTCCAATCGCTTAACCAGAATGGCCTAGGGAAAAAATGCACATACCGTTGTAATCGGGCGAGTTTCAGCTTTCAGATGCAATAGGAATTCTTGGGTTAGGTCAATCCGTTCGCGAGATATGGGAATTTGAATCTAAGAAATGGTTGACAAGACATCAAATTTTTCGCAATTCTGCTGCTCCAATCGCTTAACCAGAATGGCCTAGGGAAAAAGTGAACATACCGTTGTTATCGGGCGAGTTTCTACTTTCAGACGCAGCAGGAATTTTTGGGATTGGTCAAACCGTTCGCGAGATATGGCTCTTTGAAGCTAAGAAATGGTTGAGAAGACAACAAATATTTCGCAATTCTGCTACTCCAAACGCTTAACCAGAATGGCATAGGGAAAAAATACACATACCATTGTAATCGGGCGAGTTTCTACTTTCAGACGCAACAGGAATTTTTGAGTTAGGTCAATCCGTTCGCGAGATATGGGATTTTGAAACTAAGAAATGGTTGACAAGACAACAAATTTTTCGCACTTCTGCTGCTCCAATCGCTTAACCAGAATGGCCTAGGGAAGAAATACGCATACCGTTGTAATCGGGCGAGTTTCTGCTTTCAGATGCAATAGGAATTTTTGGGTTAGGTCAATCCGTTCGCGAGATATGGGTGTTCGAAGCTAAGAGATGGTTGACAAGACATCAAATTTTTCGCAATTCTGCTGCTCCAATCGCTTAACCAGAATGGCCTAGGGAAAAAATGCACATACCGTTGTAATCGGGCGAGTTTCAGCTTTCAGATGCAATAGGAATTCTTGGGTTAGGTCAATCCGTTCGCGAGATATGGGAATTTGAATCTAAGAAATGGTTGACAAGACATCAAATTTTTCGCAATTCTGCTGCTCCAATCGCTTAACCAGAATGGCCTAGGGAAAAAATGAACATACCGTTGTTATCGGGCGAGTTTCTACTTTCAGACGCAGCAGGAATTTTTGGGATTGGTCAAACCGTTCGCGAGATATGGCTCTTTGAAGCTAAGAAATGGTTGAGAAGACAACAAATATTTCGCAATTCTGCTACTCCAAACGCTTAACCAGAATGGCATAGGGAAAAAATACACATACCATTGTAATCGGGCGAGTTTCTACTTTCAGACGCAACAGGAATTTTTGAGTTAGGTCAATCCGTTCGCGAGATATGGGATTTTGAAACTAAGAAATGGTTGACAAGACAACAAATTTTTCGCACTTCTGCTGCTCCAATCGCTTAACCAGAATGGCCTAGGGAAGAAATACGCATACCGTTGTAATCGGGCGAGTTTCTGCTTTCAGATGCAATAGGAATTTTTGGGTTAGGTCAATCCGTTCGCGAGATATGGGTGTTCGAAGCTAAGAGATGGTTGACAAGACATCAAATTTTTCGCAATTCTGCTGCTCCAATCGCTTAACCAGAATGGCCTAGGGAAAAAATGCACATACCGTTGTAATCGGGCGAGTTTCAGCTTTCAGATGCAATAGGAATTCTTGGGTTAGGTCAATCCGTTCGCGAGATATGGGAATTTGAATCTAAGAAATGGTTGACAAGACATCAAATTTTTCGCAATTCTGCTGCTCCAATCGCTTAACCAGAATGGCCTAGGGAAAAAATGAACATACCGTTGTTATCGGGCGAGTTTCTACTTTCAGACGCAGCAGGAATTTTTGGGATTGGTCAAACCGTTCGCGAGATATGGGTCTTTGAAGCTAAGAAATGGTTGAGAAGAAAACAAATTTTTCGCAATTCTGCTGCTCCAAACGCTTAACCAGAATGGCATAGGGAAAAAATACACATACCATTGTAATCGGGCGAGTTTCTACTTTCAGACGCAACAGGAATTTTTGGGTTAGGTCAATCCGTTCGCGAGATATGGGATTTTGAAACTAAGAAATGGTTGACAAGACAACAAATTTTTCGCACTTCTGCTGCTCCAATCGCTTAACCAGAATGGCCTAGGGAAGAAATACGCATACCGTTGTAATCGGGCGAGTTTCTGCTTTCAGATGCAATAGGAATTTTTGGGTTAGGTCAATCCGTTCGCGAGATATGGGAGTTCGAAGCTAAGAGATGGTTGACAAGACATCAAATTTTTCGCAATTCTGCTGCTCCAATCGCTTAACCAGAATGGCCTAGGGAAGAAATGCGCATACCGTTGTAATCGGGCGAGTTTCTACTTTCAGATGCAATAGGAATTCTTGGGTTAGGTCAATCCGTTCGCGAGATATGGGAGTTTGCATCTAAGAAATGGTTGACAAGACAACAAATTTTTCGCACTTCTGCTGCTCCAAACGCTTAAGCAGAATGGCCTAGGGAAAAAATGCACATACCGTTGTAATCGGGCGAGTTTCAACTTTCAGATGCAATAGGAATTTTTGGGTTAGGTCAATCCGTTCGCGAGATATGGGAGTTCGAAGCTAAGAGATGGTTGAGAAGACAACAAAATCTTTCGCAATTCTGCTGCTCCAAACGCTTAGCCAGAATGGCATAGGGAAAAAATACACATACCGTTGCAATCGGGCGAGTTTCTACTCTCAGACGCAACAGGAATTTTTGGGTTGGGTCAAACCGTTCGCGAGATATGGGAGTTTGAAGCTAAGAAATGGTTGAGAAGAGAATAAATTTTTCGCAATTCTGCTGCTCCAAACGCTTAACCAGAATGGCCTAGGGAAAAAATGCACATACCGTTGTAATCGGGCGAGTTTCTACTTTCAGATGCAATAGGAATTTTTGGGTTAGGTCAATCCGTTCGCGAGATATGGGAGTTTGAAGCTAAGAAATGGTTGAGAAGAGAATAAATTTTTCGCAATTCTGCTGCTCCAAACGCTTAACCAGAATGGCCTAGGGAAAAAATGCACATACCGTTGCAATCGGGCTAGTTTCAACTATCAGATGCAATAGGAATTTTTGGGTTAGGCCAATCCGTTCGCGAGATATGGGTCTTTGAAGCTAAGAAATGGTTGAGAAGACAACAAATATTTCGCAATTCTGCTACTCCAAACGCTTAACCAGAATGGCATAGGGAAAAAATACACATACCATTGTAATCGGGTGAGTTTCTACTTTCAGACGCAACAGGAATTTTTGGGTTAGGTCAATCCCTTCGCGAGATATGGGATTTTGAAACTAAGAAATGGTTGACAAGACAACAAATTTTTCGCACTTCCGCTGCTCCAATCGCTTAACCAGAATGGCCTAGGGAAGAAATACGCATACCGTTGTAATCGGGCGAGTTTCTGCTTTCAGATGCAATAGGAATTTTTGGGTTAGGTCAATCCGTTCGCGAGATATGGGAGTTCGAAGCTAAGAGATGGTTTACAAGACATCAAATTTTTCGCAATTCTGCTGCTCCAATCGCTTAACCAGAATGGCCTAGGGAAAAAATGAACATACCGTTGTTATCGGGCGAGTTTCTACTTTCAGACGCAGCAGGAATTTTTGGGATTGGTCAATCCGTTCGCGAGACATGGGAGTTTGAAGCTAAGAAATGGTTGACAAGACATCAAATTTTTCGCAATTCTGCTGCTCCAATCGCTTAACCAGAATGGCCTAGGGAAAAAATGCACATACCGTTGTAATCGGGCGAGTTTCAGCTTTCAGATGCAATAGGAATTCTTGGGTTAGGTCAATCCGTTCGCGAGATATGGGAATTTGAATCTAAGAAATGGTTGACAAGACATCAAATTTTTCGCAATTCTGCTGCTCCAATCGCTTAACCAGAATGGCCTAGGGAAAAAATGAACATACCGTTGTTATCGGGCGAGTTTCTACTTTCAGACGCAGCAGGAATTTTTGGGATTGGTCAAACCGTTCGCGAGATATGGCTCTGTGAAGCTAAGAAATGGTTGAGAAGACAACAAATATTTCGCAATTCTGCTACTCCAAACGCTTAACCAGAATGGCATAGGGAAAAAATACACATACCATTGTAATCGGGCGAGTTTCTACTTTCAGACGCAACAGGAATTTTTGGGTTAGGTCAATCCGTTCGCGAGATATGGGAGTTCGAAGCTAAGAGATGGTTGACAAGACATCAAATTTTTCGCAATTCTGCTGCTCCAATCGCTTAACCAGAATGGCCTAGGGAAAAAATGCGCATACCGTTGTAATCGGGCGAGTTTCAACTTTCAGATGCAACAGGAATTTTTGGATTGGGTCAATCCGTTCGCGAGATATGGGAGTTTGAAGCTAAGAAATGGTTGAGAAGAGAATAAATTTTTCGCAATTCTGCTGCTCCAAACGCTTAACCAGAATGGCCTAGGGAAAAAAATGCACATACCGTTGCAATCGGGCGAGTTTCAACTATCAGATGCAATAGGAATTTTTGGGTTAGGTCAATCCGTTCGCGAGATATGGGAGTTTGAAGCTAAGAAATGGTTGACAAGACAACAAATTTTTCGCACTTCTGCTGCTCCAATCGCTTAACCAGAATGGCCTAGGGAAAAAATACGCATACCGTTGTAATCGGGCGAGTTTCTGCTTTCAGATGCAATAGGAATTTTTGGGTTAGGTCAATCCGTTCGCGAGATATGGGAGTTTGAAGCTAAGAAATGGTTGAGAAGAGAATAAATTTTTCGCAATTCTGCTGCTCCAAACGCTTAACCAGAATGGCCTAGGGAAAAAATGCACATACCGTTGTAATCGGGCGAGTTTCAACTTTCAGATGCAATAGGAATTCTTGGGTTAGGTCAATCCGTTCGCGAGATATGGGAATTTGAATCTAAGAAATGGTTGACAAGACATCAAATTTTTCGCAATTCTGCTGCTCCAATCGCTTAACCAGAATGGCCTAGGGAAAAAATGAACATACCGTTGTTATCGGGCGAGTTTCTACTTTCAGACGCAGCAGGAATTTTTGGGTTAGGTCAATCCGTTCGCGAGATATGGGAGTTTGAAGCTAAGAAATGGTTGAGAAGAGAATAAATTTTTCGCAATTCTGCTGCTCCAAACGCTTAACCAGAATGGCCTAGGGAAAAAATGCACATACCGTTGTAATCGGGCGAGTTTCTACTTTCAGATGCAATAGGAATTTTTGGGTTAGGTCAATCCGTTCGCGAGATATGGGAGTTTGAAGCTAAGAAATGGTTGAGAAGAGAATAAATTTTTCGCAATTCTGCTGCTCCAAACGCTTAACCAGAATGGCCTAGGGAAAAAATGCACATACCGTTGCAATCGGGCGAGTTTCAACTATCAGATGCAATAGGAATTTTTGGGTTAGGCCAATCCGTTCGCGAGATGTGGGTCTTTGAAGCTAAGAAATGGTTGAGAAGACAACAAATATTTCGCAATTCTGCTACTCCAAACGCTTAACCAGAATGGCATAGGGAAAAAATACACATACCATTGTAATCGGGTGAGTTTCTACTTTCAGACGCAACAGGAATTTTTGGGTTAGGTCAATCCCTTCGCGAGATATGGGATTTTGAAACTAAGAAATGGTTGACAAGACAAATTTTTCGCACTTCTGCTGCTCCAATCGCTTAACCAGAATGGCCTAGGGAAGAAATACGCATACCGTTGTAATCGGGCGAGTTTCTGCTTTCAGATGCAATAGGAATTTTTGGGTTAGGTCAATCCGTTCGCGAGATATGGGAGTTCGAAGCTAAGAGATGGTTTACAAGACATCAAATTTTTCGCAATTCTGCTGCTCCAATCGCTTAACCAGAATGGCCTAGGGAAAAAATGAACATACCGTTGTTATCGGGCGAGTTTCTACTTTCAGACGCAGCAGGAATTTTTGGGATTGGTCAATCCGTTCGCGAGACATGGGAGTTTGAAGCTAAGAAATGGTTGACAAGACATCAAATTTTTCGCAATTCTGCTGCTCCAATCGCTTAACCAGAATGGCCTAGGGAAAAAATGAACATACCGTTGTAATCGGGCGAGTTTCAACTATCAGATGCAATAGGAATTTTTGGGATTGGTCAAACCGTTCGCGAGATATGGGTCTTTGAAGCTAAGAAATGGTTGAGAAGACAACAAATTTTTCGCAATTCTGCTGCTCCAAACGCTTAACCAGAATGGCATAGGGAAAAAATACACATACCACTGTAATCGGGCGTGATTCTACTTTCAGACGCAACAGGAATTTTTGGATTGGGTCAATCCGTTCGCGAGATATGGGAGTTTGAAGCTAAGAAATGGTTGAGAAGAGAATAAATTTTTCGCAATTCTGCTACTCCAAACGCTTAACCAGAATGGCCTAGGGAAAAAATGCACATACCGTTGTAATCGGGCGAGTTTCAGCTTTCAGATGCAATAGGAATTCTTGGGTTAGGTCAATCCGTTCGCGAGATATGGGAATTTGAATCTAAGAAATGGTTGACAAGACATCAAATTTTTCGCAATTCTGCTGCTCCAATCGCTTAACCAGAATGGCCTAGGGAAAAAATGAACATACCGTTGTTATCGGGCGAGTTTCTACTTTCAGACGCAGCAGGAATTTTTGGGATTGGTCAAACCGTTCGCGAGATATGGCTCTGTGAAGCTAAGAAATGGTTGAGAAGACAACAAATATTTCGCAATTCTGCTACTCCAAACGCTTAACCAGAATGGCATAGGGAAAAAATACACATACCATTGTAATCGGGCGAGTTTCTACTTTCAGACGCAACAGGAATTTTTGGGTTAGGTCAATCCGTTCGCGAGATATGGGAGTTCGAAGCTAAGAGATGGTTGACAAGACATCAAATTTTTCGCAATTCTGCTGCTCCAATCGCTTAACCAGAATGGCCTAGGGAAAAAATGCGCATACCGTTGTAATCGGGCGAGTTTCAACTTTCAGATGCAACAGGAATTTTTGGATTGGGTCAATCCGTTCGCGAGATATGGGAGTTTGAAGCTAAGAAATGGTTGAGAAGAGAATAAATTTTTCGCAATTCTGCTGCTCCAAACGCTTAACCAGAATGGCCTAGGGAAAAAAATGCACATACCGTTGTAATCGGGCGAGTTTCAGCTTTCAGATGCAATAGGAATTCTTGGGTTAGGTCAATCCGTTCGCGAGATATGGGAATTTGAATCTAAGAAATGGTTGACAAGACATCAAATTTTTCGCAATTCTGCTGCTCCAATCGCTTAACCAGAATGGCCTAGGGAAAAAATGAACATACCGTTGTTATCGGGCGAGTTTCTACTTTCAGACGCAGCAGGAATTTTTGGGATTGGTCAAACCGTTCGCGAGATATGGCTCTGTGAAGCTAAGAAATGGTTGAGAAGACAACAAATATTTCGCAATTCTGCTACTCCAAACGCTTAACCAGAATGGCATAGGGAAAAAATACACATACCATTGTAATCGGGCGAGTTTCTACTTTCAGACGCAACAGGAATTTTTGGGTTAGGTCAATCCGTTCGCGAGATATGGGAGTTCGAAGCTAAGAGATGGTTGACAAGACATCAAATTTTTCGCAATTCTGCTGCTCCAATCGCTTAACCAGAATGGCCTAGGGAAAAAATGCGCATACCGTTGTAATCGGGCGAGTTTCAACTTTCAGATGCAACAGGAATTTTTGGATTGGGTCAATCCGTTCGCGAGATATGGGAGTTTGAAGCTAAGAAATGGTTGAGAAGAGAATAAATTTTTCGCAATTCTGCTGCTCCAAACGCTTAACCAGAATGGCCTAGGGAAAAAAATGCACATACCGTTGCAATCGGGCGAGTTTCAACTATCAGATGCAATAGGAATTTTTGGGTTAGGTCAATCCGTTCGCGAGATATGGGAGTTTGAAGCTAAGAAATGGTTGAGAAGAGAATAAATTTTTCGCAATTCTGCTGCTCCAAACGCTTAACCAGAATGGCCTAGGGAAAAAATGCACATACCGTTGCAATCGGGCGAGTTTCAACTATCAGATGCAATAGGAATTTTTGGGTTAGGCCAATCCGTTCGCGAGATGTGGGTCTTTGAAGCTAAGAAATGGTTGAGAAGACAACAAATATTTCGCAATTCTGCTACTCCAAACGCTTAACCAGAATGGCATAGGGAAAAAATACACATACCATTGTAATCGGGTGAGTTTCTACTTTCAGACGCAACAGGAATTTTTGGGTTAGGTCAATCCCTTCGCGAGATATGGGATTTTGAAACTAAGAAATGGTTGACAAGACAACAAATTTTTCGCAATTCTGCTGCTCCAATCGCTTAACCAGAATGGCCTAGGGAAGAAATACGCATACCGTTGTAATCGGGCGAGTTTCTGCTTTCAGATGCAATAGGAATTTTTGGGTTAGGTCAATCCGTTCGCGAGATATGGGAGTTCGAAGCTAAGAGATGGTTTACAAGACATCAAATTTTTCGCAATTCTGCTGCTCCAATCGCTTAACCAGAATGGCCTAGGGAAAAAATGAACATACCGTTGTTATCGGGCGAGTTTCTACTTTCAGACGCAGCAGGAATTTTTGGGATTGGTCAATCCGTTCGCGAGACATGGGAGTTTGAAGCTAAGAAATGGTTGACAAGACATCAAATTTTTCGCAATTCTGCTGCTCCAATCGCTTAACCAGAATGGCCTAGGGAAAAAATGAACATACCGTTGTAATCGGGCGAGTTTCAACTATCAGATGCAATAGGAATTTTTGGGATTGGTCAAACCGTTCGCGAGATATGGGTCTTTGAAGCTAATAAATGGTTGAGAAGACAACAAATTTTTCGCAATTCTGCTGCTCCAAACGCTTAACCAGAATGGCATAGGGAAAAAATACACATACCACTGTAATCGGGCGTGTTTCTACTTTCAGACGCAACAGGAATTTTTGGATTGGGTCAATCCGTTCGCGAGATATGGGAGTTTGAAGCTAAGAAATGGTTGAGAAGAGAATAAATTTTTCGCAATTCTGCTACTCCAAACGCTTAACCAGAATGGCCTAGGGAAAAAATGCACATACCGTTGTAATCGGGCGAGTTTCAGCTTTCAGATGCAATAGGAATTCTTGGGTTAGGTCAATCCGTTCGCGAGATATGGGAATTTGAATCTAAGAAATGGTTGACAAGACATCAAATTTTTCGCAATTCTGCTGCTCCAATCGCTTAACCAGAATGGCCTAGGGAAAAAATGAACATACCGTTGTTATCGGGCGAGTTTCTACTTTCAGACGCAGCAGGAATTTTTGGGATTGGTCAAACCGTTCGCGAGATATGGCTCTGTGAAGCTAAGAAATGGTTGAGAAGACAACAAATATTTCGCAATTCTGCTACTCCAAACGCTTAACCAGAATGGCATAGGGAAAAAATACACATACCATTGTAATCGGGCGAGTTTCTACTTTCAGACGCAACAGGAATTTTTGGGTTAGGTCAATCCGTTCGCGAGATATGGGAGTTCGAAGCTAAGAGATGGTTGACAAGACATCAAATTTTTCGCAATTCTGCTGCTCCAATCGCTTAACCAGAATGGCCTAGGGAAAAAATGCGCATACCGTTGTAATCGGGCGAGTTTCAACTTTCAGATGCAACAGGAATTTTTGGATTGGGTCAATCCGTTCGCGAGATATGGGAGTTTGAAGCTAAGAAATGGTTGAGAAGAGAATAAATTTTTCGCAATTCTGCTGCTCCAAACGCTTAACCAGAATGGCCTAGGGAAAAAAATGCACATACCGTTGTAATCGGGCGAGTTTCAGCTTTCAGATGCAATAGGAATTCTTGGGTTAGGTCAATCCGTTCGCGAGATATGGGAATTTGAATCTAAGAAATGGTTGACAAGACATCAAATTTTTCGCAATTCTGCTGCTCCAATCGCTTAACCAGAATGGCCTAGGGAAAAAATGAACATACCGTTGTTATCGGGCGAGTTTCTACTTTCAGACGCAGCAGGAATTTTTGGGATTGGTCAAACCGTTCGCGAGATATGGCTCTGTGAAGCTAAGAAATGGTTGAGAAGACCACAAATATTTCGCAATTCTGCTACTCCAAACGCTTAACCAGAATGGCATAGGGAAAAAATACACATACCATTGTAATCGGGCGAGTTTCTACTTTCAGACGCAACAGGAATTTTTGGGTTAGGTCAATCCGTTCGCGAGATATGGGAGTTCGAAGCTAAGAGATGGTTGACAAGACATCAAATTTTTCGCAATTCTGCTGCTCCAAACGCTTAACCAGAATGGCCTAGGGAAAAAAATGCACATACCGTTGCAATCGGGCGAGTTTCAACTATCAGATGCAATAGGAATTTTTGGGTTAGGTCAATCCGTTCGCGAGATATGGGAGTTTGAAGCTAAGAAATGGTTGACAAGACAACAAATTTTTCGCACTTCTGCTGCTCCAATCGCTTAACCAGAATGGCCTAGGGAAAAAATACGCATACCGTTGTAATCGGGCGAGTTTCTGCTTTCAGATGCAATAGGAATTTTTGGGTTAGGTCAATCCGTTCGCGAGATATGGGAGTTTGAAGCTAAGAAATGGTTGAGAAGAGAATAAATTTTTCGCAATTCTGCTGCTCCAAACGCTTAACCAGAATGGCCTAGGGAAAAAATGCACATACCGTTGTAATCGGGCGAGTTTCAACTTTCAGATGCAATAGGAATTCTTGGGTTAGGTCAATCCGTTCGCGAGATATGGGAATTTGAATCTAAGAAATGGTTGACAAGACATCAAATTTTTCGCAATTCTGCTGCTCCAATCGCTTAACCAGAATGGCCTAGGGAAAAAATGAACATACCGTTGTTATCGGGCGAGTTTCTACTTTCAGACGCAGCAGGAATTTTTGGGATTGGTCAAACCGTTCGCGAGATATGGCTCTTTGAAGCTAAGAAATGGTTGAGAAGACAACAAATATTTCGCAATTCTGCTGCTCCAAACGCTTAACCAGAATGGCCTACGGAAAAAATACACATACCGTTGTAATCGGGCGAGTTTCTACTTTCAGATGCAATAGGAATTTTTGGGTTAGGTCAATCCGTTCGCGAGATATGGGAGTTTGAAGCTAAGAAATGGTTGAGAAGAGAATAAATTTTTCGCAATTCTGCTGCTCCAAACGCTTAAGCAGAATGGCCTAGGGAAAAAATGCACATACCGTTGTAATCGCGCGAGTTTCAACTTTCAGATGCAATAGGAATTCTTGGGTTAGGTCAATCCGTTCGCGAGATATGGGAGTTTGAATCTAAGAAATGGTTGACAAGACATCAAATTTTTCGCAATTCTGCTGCTCCAATCGCTTAACCAGAATGGCCTAGGGAAAAAATGAACATACCGTTTTTATCGGGCGAGTTTCTACTTTCAGACGCAGCAGGAATTTTTGGGATTGGTCAAACCGTTCGCGAGATATGGGTCTTTGAAGCTAAGAAATGGTTGAGAAGACAACAAATTTTTCGCAATTCTGCTGCTCCAAACGCTTAACCAGAATGGCATAGGGAAAAAAATGCACATACCGTTGCAATCGGGCGAGTTTCAACTATCAGATGCAATAGGAATTTTTGGGTTAGGTCAATCCGTTCGCGAGATATGGGAGTTTGAAGCTAAGAAATGGTAGACAAGACAACAAATTTTTCGCACTTCTGCTGCTCCAATCGCTTAACCAGAATGGCCTAGGGAAAAAATACGCATACCGTTGTAATCGGGCGAGTTTCTGCTTTCAGATGCAATAGGAATTTTTGTGTTAGGACAATCCGTTCGCGAGATATGGGAGTTCGAAGCTAAGAGATGGTTGAGAAGACAACAAATTTTTCGCAATTCTGCTGCTCCAAACGCTTAGCCAGAATGGCATAGGGAAAAAATACACATACCGTTGCAATCGGGCGAGTTTCTACTCTCAGACGCAACAGGAATTTTTGGGTTGGGTCAAACCGTTCGCGAGATATGGGAGTTTGAAGCTAAGAAATGGTTGAGAAGAGAATAAATTTTTCGCAATTCTGCTGCTCCAAACGCTTAGCCAGAATGGCATAGGGAAAAAATACACATACCGTTGCAATCGGGCGAGTTTCTACTCTCAGACGCAACAGGAATTTTTGGGTTGGGTCAAACCGTTCGCGAGATATGGGAGTTTGAAGCTAAGAAATGGTTGAGAAGAGAATAAATTTTTCGCAATTCTGCTGCTCCAAACGCTTAACCAGAATGGCCTAGGGAAAAAATGCACATACCGTTGTAATCGGGCGAGTTTCTACTTTCAGACGCAACAGGAATTTTTGGGTTGGGTCAATCCGTTCGCGAGAAATGGGAGTTTGAAGCTAAGAAATGGTTGAGAAGACAACAAATTTTTCGCAATTCTGCTGCTCCAAACGCTTAACCAGAATGGCATAGGGAAAAAATACACCTACCGTTGTAATCGGGCGAGTTTCTACTTTCAGACGCAACAGGAATTTTTGGATTGGGTCAATCCGTTCGCGAGATATGGGAGTTTGAAGCTAAGAAATGGTTGAGAAGAGAATAAATTTTTCGCAATTCTGCTGCTCCAAACGCTTAACCAGAATGGCCTAGGGAAAAAATGCACATACCGTTGTTATCGGGCGAGTTTCTACTTTCAGACGCAGCTGGAATTTTTGGGATTGGTCAAACCGTTCGCGAGATATGGCTCTTTGAAGCTAAGACATGGTTGAGAAGACAACAAATATTTCGCAATTCTGCTACTCCAAACGCTTAACCAGAATGGCATAGGGAAAAAATACACATACCATTGTAATCGGGTGAGTTTCTACTTTCAGACGCAACAGGAATTTTTGGGTTAGGTCAATCCCTTCGCGAGATATGGGATTTTGAAACTAAGAAATGGTTGACAAGACAACAAACTTTTCGCACTTCTGCTGCTCCAATCGCTTAACCAGAATGGCCTAGGGAAGAAATACGCATACCGTTGTAATCGGGCGAGTTTCTGCTTTCAGATGCAATAGGAATTTTTGGGTTAGGTCAATCCGTTCGCGAGATATGGGAGTTCGAAGCTAAGAGATGGTTTACAAGACATCAAATTTTTCGCAATTCTGCTGCTCCAATCGCTTAACCAGAATGGCCTAGGGAAAAAATGAACATACCGTTGTTATCGGGCGAGTTTCTACTTTCAGACGCAGCAGGAATTTTTGGGATTGGGCAATCCGTTCGCGAGACATGGGAGTTTGAAGCTAAGAAATGGTTGACAAGACATCAAATTTTTCGCAATTCTGCTGCTCCAATCGCTTAACCAGAATGGCCTAGGGAAAAAATGAACATACCGTTGTAATCGGGCGAGTTTCAACTATCAGATGCAATAGGAATTTTTGGGTTAGGCCAATCCGTTCGCGAGATATGGGTCTTTGAAGCTAAGAAATGGTTGAGAAGACAACAAATTTTTCGCAATTCTGCTGCTCCAAACGCTTAACCAGAATGGCATAGGGAAAAAATACACATACCACTGTAATCGGGCGTGTTTCTACTTTTAGACGCAACAGGAATTTTTGGATTGGGTCAATCCGTTCGCGAGATATGGGAGTTTGAAGCTAAGAAATGGTTGAGAAGAGAATAAATTTTTCGCAATTCTGCTGCTCCAAACGCTTAACCAGAATGGCCTAGGGAAAAAATGCACATACCGTTGTAATCGGGCGAGTTTCAGCTTTCAGATGCAATAGGAATTCTTGGGTTAGGTCAATCCGTTCGCGAGATATGGGAATTTGAATCTAAGAAATGGTTGACAAGACATCAAATTTTTCGCAATTCTGCTGCTCCAATCGCTTAACCAGAATGGCCTAGGGAAAAAATGAACATACCGTTGTTATCGGGCGAGTTTCTACTTTCAGACGCAGCAGGAATTTTTGGGATTGGTCAAACCGTTCGCGAGATATGGCTCTTTGAAGCTAAGAAATGGTTGAGAAGACAACAAATATTTCGCAATTCTGCTACTCCAAACGCTTAACCAGAATGGCATAGGGAAAAAATACACATACCATTGTAATCGGGCGAGTTTCTACTTTCAGACGCAACAGGAATTTTTGGGTTAGGTCAATCCGTTCGCGAGATATGGGATTTTGAAACTAAGAAATGGTTGACAAGACAACAAATTTTTCGCACTTCTGCTGCTCCAATCGCTTAACCAGAATGGCATAGGGAAGAAATACGCATACCGTTGTAATCGGGCGAGTTTCTGCTTTCAGATGCAATAGGAATTTTTGGGTTAGGTCAATCCGTTCGCGAGATATGGGAGTTCGAAGCTAAGAGATGGTTGACAAGACATCAAATTTTTCGCAATTCTGCTGCTCCAATCGCTTAACCAGAATGGCCTAGGGAAAAAATGCGCATACCGTTGTAATCGGGCGAGTTTCAACTTTCAGATGCAACAGGAATTTTTGGATTGGGTCAATCCGTTCGCGAGATATGGGAGTTTGAAGCTAAGAAATGGTTGAGAAGAGAATAAATTTTTCGCAATTCTGCTGCTCCAAACGCTTAACCAGAATGGCCTAGGGAAAAAAATGCACATACCGTTGCAATCGGGCGAGTTTCAACTATCAGATGCAATAGGAATTTTTGGGTTAGGTCAATCCGTTCGCGAGATATGGGAGTTTGAAGCTAAGAAATGGTTGACAAGACAACAAATTTTTCGCACTTCTGCTGCTCCAATCGCTTAACCAGAATGGCCTAGGGAAAAAATACGCATACCGTTGTAATCGGGCGAGTTTCTGCTTTCAGATGCAATAGGAATTTTTGGGTTAGGTCAATCCGTTCGCGAGATATGGGAGTTTGAAGCTAAGAAATGGTTGAGAAGAGAATAAATTTGTCGCAATTCTGCTGCTCCAAACGCTTAACCAGAATGGCCTAGGGAAAAAATGCACATACCGTTGTAATCGGGCGAGTTTCAACTTTCAGATGCAATAGGAATTCTTGGGTTAGGTCAATCCGTTCGCGAGATATGGGAGTTTGAATCTAAGAAATGGTTGACAAGACATCAAATTTTTCGCAATTCTGCTGCTCCAATCGCTTAACCAGAATGGCCTAGGGAAAAAATGAACATACCGTTTTTATCGGGCGAGTTTCTACTTTCAGACGCAGCAGGAATTTTTGGGATTGGTCAAACCGTTCGCGAGATATGGGTCTTTGAAGCTAAGAAATGGTTGAGAAGACAACAAATTTTTCGCAATTCTGCTGCTCCAAACGCTTAACCAGAATGGCATAGGGAAAAAAATGCACATACCGTTGCAATCGGGCGAGTTTCAACTATCAGATGCAATAGGAATTTTTGGGTTAGGTAAATCCGTTCGCGAGATATGGGAGTTTGAAACTAAGAAATGGTTGACAAGACAACAAATTTTTCGCACTTCTGCTGCTCCAATCGCTTAACCAGAATGGCCTAGGGAAAAAATACGCATACCGTTGTAATCGGGCGAGTTTCTGCTTTCAGATGCAATAGGAATTTTTGGGTTAGGTCAATCCGTTCGCGAGATATGGGAGTTCGAAGCTAAGAGATGGTTGAGAAGACAACAAATTTTTCGCAATTCTGCTGCTCCAAACGCTTAACCAGAATGGCATAGGGAAAAAATACACCTACCGTTGTAATCGGGCGAGTTTCTACTTTCAGATGCAATAGGAATTTTTGGGTTAGGTCAATCCGTTCGCGAGATATGGGACTTTGAAGCTAAGAAATGGTTGAGAAGAGAACAAATCTTTCGCAATTCTGCTGCTCCAAACGCTTAGCCAGAATGGCATAGGGAAAAAATACACATACCGTTGCAATCGGGCGAGTTTCTACTCTCAGACGCAACAGGAATTTTTGGGTTGGGTCAAACCGTTCGCGAGATATGGGAGTTTGAAGCCAAGAAATGGTTGAGAACGCAAAAAATTTTTCGCAATTCTGCTGCTCCAAACGCTTAACCCGAATGGCCTAGGGAAAAAATACACATACCGTTGTAATCGGGCGAGTTTCTACTTTCAGATGCAATAGGAATTTTTGGGTTAGGTCAATCCGTTCGCGAGATATGGGAGTTTGAAGCTAAGAAATGGTTGAGAAGAGAATAAATTTTTCGCAATTCTGCTGCTCCAAACGCTTAACCAGAATGGCCTAGGGAAAAAATGCACATACCGTTGTAATCGGGCGAGTTTCTACTTTCAGATGCAATAGGAATTTTTGGGTTAGGTCAATCCGTTCGCGAGATATGGGACTTTGAAGCTAAGAAATGGTTGAGAAGAGAACAAATCTTTCGCAATTCTGCTGCTCCAAACGCTTAGCCAGAATGGCATAGGGAAAAAATACACATACCGTTGCAATCGGGCGAGTTTCTACTCTCAGACGCAACAGGAATTTTTGGGTTGGGTCAAACCGTTCGCGAGATATGGGAGTTTGAAGCCAAGAAATGGTTGAGAACGCAAAAAATTTTTCGCAATTCTGCTGCTCCAAACGCTTAACCCGAATGGCCTAGGGAAAAAATACACATACCGTTGTAATCGGGCGAGTTTCTACTTTCAGATGCAATAGGAATTTTTGGGTTAGGTCAATCCGTTCGCGAGATATGGGAGTTTGAAGCTAAGAAATGGTTGAGAAGAGAATAAATTTTTCGCAATTCTGCTGCTCCAAACGCTTAACCAGAATGGCCTAGGGAAAAAATGCACATACCGTTGTAATCGGGCGAGTTTCAACTTTCAGATGCAATAGGAATTCTTGGGTTAGGTCAATCCGTTCGCGAGATATGGGAGTTTGAATCTAAGAAATGGTTGACAAGACATCAAATTTTTCGCAATTCTGCTGCTCCAAACGCTTAACCAGAATGGCCTAGGGAAAAAATGAAAATACCGTTGTTATCGGGCGAGTTTCTACTTTCAGACGCAGCAGGAATTTTTGGGATTGGTCAAACCGTTCGCGAGATATGGGTCTTTGAAGCTAAGAGATGGTTGAGAAGACAACAAATTTTTCGCAATTCTGCTGCTCCAAACGCTTAGCCAGAATGGCATAGGGAAAAAATACACAAACCGTTGCAATCGGGCGAGTTTCTACTTTCAGACGCAACAGGAATTTTTCGGTTGGGTCAAACCGTTCGCGAGATATGGGAGTTTGAAGCCAAGAAATGGTTGAGAACGCAAAAAATTTTTCGCAATTCTGCTGCTCCAAACGCTTAACCAGAATGGCCTAGGGAAAAAATGCACATACCGTTGTAATCGGGCGAGTTTCTACTTTCAGATGCAATAGGAATTTTTGGGTTAGGTCAATCCGTTCGCGAGATATGGGAGTTTGAAGCTAAGAAATGGTTGACAAGGCAACAAATTTTTCGCACTTCTGCTGCTCCAATCGCTTAACCAGAATGGCCTAGGGAAGAAATACGCATACCGTTGGAATCGGGCGAGTTTCTGCTTTCAGATGCAACAGGAATTTTTGGGTTAGGTCAATCCGTTCGCGAGATGTGGGAGTTCGAAGCTAAGAAATGGTTGAGAAGAGAATAAATTTTTCGCAATTCTGCTGCTCCATACGCTTAACCAGAATGGCCTAGGGAAAAAATGCACATACCGTTGTAATCGGGCGAGTTTCAACTTTCAGATGCAATAGGAATTCTTGGGTTAGGTCAATCCGTTCGCGAGATATGGGAATTTGAATCTAAGAAATGGTTGAGAAGAGAATAAATTTTTCGCAATTCTGCTGCTCCAAACGCTTAACCAGAATGGCCTAGGGAAAAAACACACATACCATTGTAATCGGGCGAGTTTCTACTTTCAGATGCAATAGGAATTTTTGGGTTAGGTCAATCCGTTCGCGAGATATGGGAGTTTGAAGCCAAGAAATGGTTGAGAAGGCAAAAAATTTTTCGCAATTCTGCTGCTCCAAACGCTTATCCAGAATGGCCTATGGAAAAAATGCACATACCGTTGTAATCGGGCGAGTTTCAACTTTCAGATGCAATAGGAATTCTTGGGTTAGGTCAATCCGTTCGCGAGATATGGGAATTTGAATCTAAGAAATGGTTGACAAGACAACAAATTTTTCGCAATTCTGCTGCTCAAAACGCTTAACCAGAATGGCATAGGGAAAAAATACACATACCATTGTAATCGGGCGAGTTTCTACTTTCAGACGCAACAGGAATTTTTGGATTGGGTCAATCCGTTCGCGAGATATGGGAGTTTGAAGCTAAGAAATGGTTGAGAAGAGAATAAATTTTTCGTAATTCTGCTGCTCCAAACGCTTAACCAGAATGGCCTAGGGAAAAAACACACATACCATTGTAATCGGGCGAGTTTCTACTTTCAGATGCAATAGGAATTTTTGGGTTAGGTCAATCCGTTCGCGAGATATGGGAGTTTGAAGCCAAGAAATGGTTGAGAAGGCAAAAAATTTTTCGCAATTCTGCTGCTCCAAACGCTTAACCAGAATGGCCTAGGGAAAAAATGCACATACCGTTGTAATCGGGCGAGTTTCAACTTTCAGATGCAATAGGAATTCTTGGGTTAGGTCAATCCGTTCGCGAGATATGGGAATTTGAATCTAAGAAATGGTTGAGAAGAGAATAAATTTTTCGCAATTCTGCTGCTCCAAACGCTTAACCAGAATGGCCTAGGGAAAAAATGCACATACCGTTGTAATCGGGCGAGTTTCTACTTTCAGACGCAACAGGAATTTTTGGGTTGGGTCAATCCGTTCGCGAGAAATGGGAGTTTGAAGCTAAGAAATGGTTGAGAAGACAACAAATTTTTCGCAATTCTGCTGCTCCAAACGCTTAACCAGAATGGCATAGGGAAAAAATACACCTACCGTTGTAATCGGGCGAGTTTCTACTTTCAGACGCAACAGGAATTTTTGGATTGGGTCAATCCGTTCGCGAGATATGGGAGTTTGAAGCTAAGAAATGGTTGAGAAGAGAATAAATTTTTCGCAATTCTGCTGCTCCAAACGCTTAACCAGAATGGCCTAGGGAAAAAATGCACATACCGTTGCAATCGGGCGAGTTTCAACTATCAGATGCAATAGGAATTTTTGGGTTAGGCCAATCCGTTCGCGAGATATGGGTCTTTGAAGCTAAGAAATGGTTGAGAAGACAACAAATATTTCGCAATTCTGCTACTCCAAACGCTTAACCAGAATAGCATAGGGAAAAAATACACATACCATTGTAATCGGGTGAGTTTCTACTTTCAGACGCAACAGGAATTTTTGGGTTAGGTCAATCCCTTCGCGAGATATGGGATTTTGAAACTAAGAAATGGTTGACAAGACAACAAATTTTTCGCACTTCTGCTGCTCCAATCGCTTAACCAGAATGGCCTAGGGAAGAAATACGCATACCGTTGTAATCGGGCGAGTTTCTGCTTTCAGATGCAATAGGAATTTTTGGGTTAGGTCAATCCGTTCGCGAGATATGGGAGTTCGAAGCTAAGAGATGGTTTACAAGACATCAAATTTTTCGCAATTCTGCTGCTCCAAACGCTTAACCAGAATGGCCTAGGGAAAAAATGCACATACCGTTGTAATCGGGCGAGTTTCAACTTTCAGATGCAATAGGAATTCTTGGGTTAGGTCAATCCGTTCGCGAGATATGGGAATTTGAATCTAAGAAATGGTTGAGAAGAGAATAAATTTTTCGCAATTCTGCTGCTCCAAACGCTTAACCAGAATGGCCTAGGGAAAAAATGCACATACCGTTGTAATCGGGCGAGTTTCTACTTTCAGACGCAACAGGAATTTTTGGGTTGGGTCAATCCGTTCGCGAGAAATGGGAGTTTGAAGCTAAGAAATGGTTGAGAAGACAACAAATTTTTCGCAATTCTGCTGCTCCAAACGCTTAACCAGAATGGCATAGGGAAAAAATACACCTACCGTTGTAATCGGGCGAGTTTCTACTTTCAGACGCAACAGGAATTTTTGGATTGGGTCAATCCGTTCGCGAGATATGGGAGTTTGAAGCTAAGAAATGGTTGAGAAGAGAATAAATTTTTCGCAATTCTGCTGCTCCAAACGCTTAACCAGAATGGCCTAGGGAAAAAATGCACATACCGTTGCAATCGGGCGAGTTTCAACTATCAGATGCAATAGGAATTTTTGGGTTAGGCCAATCCGTTCGCGAGATATGGGTCTTTGAAGCTAAGAAATGGTTGAGAAGACAACAAATATTTCGCAATTCTGCTACTCCAAACGCTTAACCAGAATAGCATAGGGAAAAAATACACATACCATTGTAATCGGGTGAGTTTCTACTTTCAGACGCAACAGGAATTTTTGGGTTAGGTCAATCCCTTCGCGAGATATGGGATTTTGAAACTAAGAAATGGTTGACAAGACAACAAATTTTTCGCACTTCTGCTGCTCCAATCGCTTAACCAGAATGGCCTAGGGAAGAAATACGCATACCGTTGTAATCGGGCGAGTTTCTGCTTTCAGATGCAATAGGAATTTTTGGGTTAGGTCAATCCGTTCGCGAGATATGGGAGTTCGAAGCTAAGAGATGGTTTACAAGACATCAAATTTTTCGCAATTCTGCTGCTCCAATCGCTTAACCAGAATGGCCTAGGGAAAAAATGAACATACCGTTGTTATCGGGCGAGTTTCTACTTTCAGACGCAGCAGGAATTTTTGGGATTGGTCAATCCGTTCGCGAGACATGGGAGTTTGAAGCTAAGAAATGGTTGACAAGACATCAAATTTTTCGCAATTCTGCTGCTCCAATCGCTTAACCAGAATGGCCTAGGGAAAAAATGAACATACCGTTGTAATCGGGCGAGTTTCAACTATCAGATGCAATAGGAATTTTTGGGATTGGTCAAACCGTTCGCGAGATATGGGTCTTTGAAGCTAAGAAATGGTTGAGAAGACAACAAATTTTTCGCAATTCTGCTGCTCCAAACGCTTAACCAGAATGGCATAGGGAAAAAATACACATACCACTGTAATCGGGCGTGTTTCTACTTTCAGACGCAACAGGAATTTTTGGATTGGGTCAATCCGTTCGCGAGATATGGGAGTTTGAAGCTAAGAAATGGTTGAGAAGAGAATAAATTTTTCGCAATTCTGCTGCTCCAAACGCTTAACCAGAATGGCCTAGGGAAAAAATGCACATACCGTTGTAATCGGGCGAGTTTCAGCTTTCAGATGCAATAGGAATTCTTGGGTTAGGTCAATCCGTTCGCGAGATATGGGTATTTGAATCTAAGAAATGGTTGACAAGACATCAAATTTTTCGCAATTCTGCTGCTCCAATCTGCTTAACCAGAATGGCCTAGGGAAAAAATGAACATACCGTTGTTATCGGGCGAGTTTCTACTTTCAGACGCAGCTGGAATTTTTGGGATTGGTCAAACCGTTCGCGAGATATGGCTCTTTGAAGCTAAGACATGGTTGAGAAGACAACAAATATTTCGCAATTCTGCTACTCCAAACGCTTAACCAGAATGGCATAGGGAAAAAATACACATACCATTGTAATCGGGCGAGTTTCTACTTTCAGACGCAACAGGAATTTTTGGGTTAGGTCAATCCGTTCGCGAGATATGGGATTTTGAAACTAAGAAATGGTTGACAAGACAACAAATTTTTCGCACTTCTGCTGCTCCAATCGCTTAACCAGAATGGCATAGGGAAGAAATACGCATACCGTTGTAATCGGGCGAGTTTCTGCTTTCAGATGCAATAGGAATTTTTGGGTTAGGTCAATCCGTTCGCGAGATATGGGAGTTCGAAGCTAAGAGATGGTTGACAAGACATCAAATTTTTCGCAATTCTGCTGCTCCAATCGCTTAACCAGAATGGCCTAGGGAAAAAATGCGCATACCGTTGTAATCGGGCGAGTTTCAACTTTCAGATGCAACAGGAATTTTTGGATTGGGTCAATCCGTTCGCGAGATATGGGAGTTTGAAGCTAAGAAATGGTTGAGAAGAGAATAAATTTTTCGCAATTCTGCTGCTCCAAACGCTTAACCAGAATGGCCTAGGGAAAAAAATGCACATACCGTTGCAATCGGGCGAGTTTCAACTATCAGATGCAATAGGAATTTTTGGGTTAGGTCAATCCGTTCGCGAGATATGGGAGTTTGAAGCTAAGAAATGGTTGACAAGACAACAAATTTTTCGCACTTCTGCTGCTCCAATCGCTTAACCAGAATGGCCTAGGGAAAAAATACGCATACCGTTGTAATCGGGCGAGTTTCTGCTTTCAGATGCAATAGGAATTTTTGGGTTAGGTCAATCCGTTCGCGAGATATGGGAGTTTGAAGCTAAGAAATGGTTGAGAAGAGAATAAATTTTTCGCAATTCTGCTGCTCCAAACGCTTAACCAGAATGGCCTAGGGAAAAAATGCACATACCGTTGTAATCGGGCGAGTTTCAACTTTCAGATGCAATAGGAATTCTTGGGTTAGGTCAATCCGTTCGCGAGATATGGGAGTTTGAATCTAAGAAATGGTTGACAAGACATCAAATTTTTCGCAATTCTGCTGCTCCAATCGCTTAACCAGAATGGCCTAGGGAAAAAATGAACATACCGTTTTTATCGGGCGAGTTTCTACTTTCAGACGCAGCAGGAATTTTTGGGATTGGTCAAACCGTTCGCGAGATATGGGTCTTTGAAGCTAAGAAATGGTTGAGAAGACAACAAATTTTTCGCAATTCTGCTGCTTCAAACGCTTAACCAGAATGGCATAGGGAAAAAAATGCACATACCGTTGCAATCGGGCGAGTTTCAACTATCAGATGCAATAGGAATTTTTGGGTTAGGTAAATCCGTTCGCGAGATATGGGAGTTTGAAGCTAAGAAATGGTTGACAAGACAACAAATTTTTCGCACTTCTGCTGCTCCAATCGCTTAACCAGAATGGCCTAGGGAAAAAATACGCATACCGTTGTAATCGGGCGAGTTTCTGCTTTCAGATGCAATAGGAATTTTTGGGTTAGGTCAATCCGTTCGCGAGATATGGGAGTTCGAAGCTAAGAGATGGTTGAGAAGACAACAAATTTTTCGCAATTCTGCTGCTCCAAACGCTTAACCAGAATGGCATAGGGAAAAAATACACCTACCGTTGTAATCGGGCGAGTTTCTACTTTCAGATGCAATAGGAATTTTTGGGTTAGGTCAATCCGTTCGCGAGATATGGGACTTTGAAGCTAAGAAATGGTTGAGAAGAGAACAAATCTTTCGCAATTCTGCTGCTCCAAACGCTTAGCCAGAATGGCATAGGGAAAAAATACACATACCGTTGCAATCGGGCGAGTTTCTACTCTCAGACGCAACAGGAATTTTTGGGTTGGGTCAAACCGTTCGCGAGATATGGGAGTTTGAAGCCAAGAAATGGTTGAGAACGCAAAAAATTTTTCGCAATTCTGCTGCTCCAAACGCTTAACCCGAATGGCCTAGGGAAAAAATACACATACCGTTGTAATCGGGCGAGTTTCTACTTTCAGATGCAATAGGAATTTTTGGGTTAGGTCAATCCGTTCGCGAGATATGGGAGTTTGAAGCTAAGAAATGGTTGAGAAGAGAATAAATTTTTCGCAATTCTGCTGCTCCAAACGCTTAACCAGAATGGCCTAGGGAAAAAATGCACATACCGTTGTAATCGGGCGAGTTTCAACTTTCAGATGCAATAGGAATTCTTGGGTTAGGTCAATCCGTTCGCGAGATATGGGAGTTTGAATCTAAGAAATGGTTGACAAGACATCAAATTTTTCGCAATTCTGCTGCTCCAAACGCTTAACCAGAATGGCCTAGGGAAAAAATGAAAATACCGTTGTTATCGGGCGAGTTTCTACTTTCAGACGCAGCAGGAATTTTTGGGATTGGTCAAACCGTTCGCGAAATATGGGTCTTTGAAGCTAAGAGATGGTTGAGAAGACAACAAATTTTTCGCAATTCTGCTGCTCCAAACGCTTAGCCAGAATGGCATAGGGAAAAAATACACAAACCGTTGCAATCGGGCGAGTTTCTACTTTCAGACGCAACAGGAATTTTTCGGTTGGGTCAAACCGTTCGCGAGATATGGGAGTTTGAAGCCAAGAAATGGTTGAGAACGCAAAAAATTTTTCGCAATTCTGCTGCTCCAAACGCTTAACCAGAATGGCCTAGGGAAAAAATGCACATACCGTTGTAATCGGGCGAGTTTCTACTTTCAGATGCAATAGGAATTTTTGGGTTAGGTCAATCCGTTCGCGAGATATGGGAGTTTGAAGCTAAGAAATGGTTGACAAGACAACAAATTTTTCGCACTTCTGCTGCTCCAATCGCTTAACCAGAATGGCCTAGGGAAGAAATACGCATACCGTTGGAATCGGGCGAGTTTCTGCTTTCAGATGCAACAGGAATTTTTGGGTTAGGTCAATCCGTTCGCGAGATGTGGGAGTTCGAAGCTAAGAAATGGTTGAGAAGAGAATAAATTTTTCGCAATTCTGCTGCTCCAAACGCTTAACCAGAATGGCCTAGGGAAAAAATGCACATACCGTTGTAATCGGGCGAGTTTCAACTTTCAGATGCAATAGGAATTCTTGGGTTAGGTCAATCCGTTCGCGAGATATGGGAATTTGAATCTAAGAAATGGTTGAGAAGAGAATAAATTTTTCGCAATTCTGCTGCTCCAAACGCTTAACCAGAATGGCCTAGGGAAAAAACACACATACCATTGTAATCGGGCGAGTTTCTACTTTCAGATGCAATAGGAATTTTTGGGTTAGGTCAATCCGTTCGCGAGATATGGGAGTTTGAAGCCAAGAAATGGTTGAGAAGGCAAAAAATTTTTCGCAATTCTGCTGCTCCAAACGCTTATCCAGAATGGCCTATGGAAAAAATGCACATACCGTTGTAATCGGGCGAGTTTCAACTTTCAGATGCAATAGGAATTCTTGGGTTAGGTCAATCCGTTCGCGAGATATGGGAATTTGAATCTAAGAAATGGTTGACAAGACAACAAATTTTTCGCAATTCTGCTGCTCAAAACGCTTAACCAGAATGGCATAGGGAAAGAATACACATACCATTGTAATCGGGCGAGTTTCTACTTTCAGACGCAACAGGAATTTTTGGATTGGGTCAATCCGTTCGCGAGATATGGGAGTTTGAAGCTAAGAAATGGTTGAGAAGAGAATAAATTTTTCGTAATTCTGCTGCTCCAAACGCTTAACCAGAATGGCCTAGGGAAAAAACACACATACCATTGTAATCGGGCGAGTTCCTACTTTCAGATGCAATAGGAATTTTTGGGTTAGGTCAATCCGTTCGCGAGATATGGGAGTTTGAAGCCAAGAAATGGTTGAGAATGCAAAAAATTTTTCGCAATTCTGCTGCTCCAAACGCTTAACCAGAATGGCCTAGGGAACAAATGCACATACCGTTGTAATCGGGCGAGTTTCAACTTTCAGATGCAATAGGAATTCTTGGGTTAGGTCAATCCGTTCGCGAGATATGGGAATTTGAATCTAAGAAATGGTTGACAGGACAACAAATTTTTCGCAATTCTGTTGCTCAAACGCTTAACCAGAATGGCATAGGGAAAAAATACACATACCATTGTAATCGGGCGAGTTTCTACTTTCAGACGCAACAGGAATTTTTGGATTGGGTCAATCCGTTCGCGAGATACGGGAGTTTGAAGCTAAGAAATGGTTGAGAAGAGAATAAATTTTTCGCAATTCTGCTGCTCCAAACGCTTAACCAGAATGGCCTAGGGAAAAAATACACATACCGTTGTAATCGGGCGAGTTTCTACTTTCAGATGCAATAGGAATTTTTGGGTTAGGTCAATCCGTTCGCGAGATATGGGAGTTTGAAGCCAAGAAATGGTTGAGAAGGCAAAAAATTTTTCGCAATTCTGCTGCTCCAAACGCTTAACCAGAATGGGCTAGGGAAAAAATACGCATACCGTTGTAATCGGCGAGTTTCTGCTTTCAGATGCAATAGGAATTTTTGGGTTAGGTCAATCCGTTCGCGAGATATGGGAGTTTGTAGCCAAGAAATGGTTGAGAAGGCAAAAAATTTTTCGCAATTCTGCTGCTCCAAACGCTTAACCAGAATGGCCCAGGGAAAAAATGCACATACCGTTGTAATCGGGCGAGTTTCTACTTTCAGATGCAATAGGAATTCTTGGGTTAGGTCAATCCGTTCGCGCGATATGGGAATTTGAATCTAAGAAATGGTTGACAAGACAACAAATTTTTCGCAATTCTGCTGCTCAAAACGCTTAACCAGAATGGCATAGGGAAAAAATACACATACCATTGTAATCGGGCGAGTTTCTACTTTCAGACGCAACAGGAATTTTTGGATTGGTTCAATCCGTTCGCGAGATATGGGAGTTTGAAGCTAAGAAATGGTTGAGAAGAGAATAAATTTTTCGCAATTCTGCTGCTCCAAACGCTTAACCAGAATGGCCTAGGGAAAAAATACACATACCGTTGTAATCGGGCGAGTTTCTACTTTCAGATGCAATAGGAATTTTTGGTTAGGTCAATCCGTTCGCGAGATATGGGAGTTTGAAGCCAAGAAATGGTTGAGAAGGCAAAAAATTTTTCGCAATTCTGCTGCTCCAAACGCTTAACCAGAATGGGCTAGGGAAAAAATACGCATACCGTTGTAATCGGCGAGTTTCTGCTTTCAGATGCAATAGGAATTTTTGGGTTAGGTCAATCCGTTCGCGAGATATGGGAGTTTGTAGCCAAGAAATGGTTGAGAAGGCAAAAAATTTTTCGCAATTCTGCTGCTCCAAACGCTTAACCAGAATGGCCTAGGGAAAAAATGCACATACCGTTGTAATCGGGCGAGTTTCTACTTTCAGATGCAATAGGAATTCTTGGGTTAGGTCAATCCGTTCGCGAGATATGGGAATTTGAATCTAAGAAATGGTTGACAAGACAACAAATTTTTGGCAATTCTGCTGCTCAAAACGCTTAACCAGAATGGCATAGGGAAAAAATACACATACCATTGTAATCGGGCGAGTTTCTACTTTCAGACGCAACAGGAATTTTTGGATTGGGTCAATCCGTTCGCGAGATATGGGAGTTTGAAGCTAAGAAATGGTTGAGAAGAGAATAAATTTTTCGCAATTCTGCTGCTCCAAACGCTTAACCAGAATGGCCTAGGGAAAAAACACACATACCATTGTAATCGGGCGAGCTTCTACTTTCAGATGCAATAGGAATTTTTGGGTTAGGTAAATCCGTTCGCGAGATATGGGAGTTTGAAGCTAAGAAATGGTTGAGAAGAGAACAAATCTTTCGCAATTCTGCTGCTCCAAACGCTTAGCCAGAATGGCATAGGGAAAAAATACACATACCGTTGCAATCGGGCGAGTTTCTACTCTCAGACGCAACAGGAATTTTTGGGTTGGGTCAAACCGTTCGCGAGATATGGGAGTTTGAAGCCAAGAAATGGTTGAGAACGCAAAAAATTTTTCGCAATTCTGCTGCTCCAAACGCTTAACCCGAATGGCCTAGGGAAAAAATACACATACCGTTGTAATCGGGCGAGTTTCTACTTTCAGATGCAATAGGAATTTTTGGGTTAGGTCAATCCGTTCGCGAGATATGGGAGTTTGAAGCTAAGAAATGGTTGAGAAGAGAATAAATTTTTCGCAATTCTGCTGCTCCAAACGCTTAGCCAGAATGGCATAGGGAAAAAATACACAAACCGTTGCAATCGGGCGAGTTTCTACTTTCAGACGCAACAGGAATTTTTCGGTTGGGTCAAACCGTTCGCGAGATATGGGAGTTTGAAGCCAAGAAATGGTTGAGAACGCAAAAAATTTTCGCAATTCTGCTGCTCCAAACGCTTAACCAGAATGGCCTAGGGAAAAAATGCACATACCGTTGTATCGGGCGAGTTTCTACTTTCAGATGCAATAGGAATTTTTGGGTTAGGTCAATCCGTTCGCGAGATATGGGAGTTTGAAGCTAAGAAATGGTTGACAAGACAACAAATTTTTCGCACTTCTGCTGCTCCAATCGCTTAACCAGAATGGCCTAGGGAAGAAATACGC